>NC_050599.1:4940829-5240829 GCF_013368585.1 Megalops cyprinoides
CTATGTAGTGTACTGTAGGTCTATTCAGAGCCTCTGAGATCACAAAGCAGCTCCCTGCCCAGCAAGAGAGGACAGAAAGCAGCAACAGGAAGTCGCCTTCATGGGGCAGGAAGCACAGATCAGGAAAAACGCTGCTGCTTATGTCACACCAACTATGGACGTGAGCCGCCAGTCCTAGGCCCTGCACGACCAGCCAAGAGAACCGGCTGGCCTTGCACTCTGTGGGCGCTTCACAAACACACAAGTAAAACAGGACTAAAACACAGGGCTTAAAGAGCGCAAATCTGTAAGCCCACCTTCTGAAATGACTTCTGGTGATTTCCCAAGAGCAAAAAAAAAAACATGATTACATCAAGATCGAGCCGTCCCAAATGACTGAGTGTATAAAAATACATCTGGAACCATAGCAACATACTATTCTGTTGCAGACTCTCCTTGGTTCGTTAAATGTGTCATCTTTAACATGTCTTTCACGGCTGTTCTGTGATCGTACAGAGCCAAATAACATTACAGGCAGGGCCTCTGAAATAACGGAAATTCTGAAAGTCAAGTACAGCCACAAAACCAGGCAGGACTACATCTTCACATGGGACAGTCAGAAAAAACATGGCTTCAAAATGAACTATATAAATAGTAGGGCTTTTCCATTTTGAAGGAAACCTGAGAAGATGTTGCTTAATTGCTTGCTACAGCATACAGTGACTCTGCTTAAAAGATCGTACCCTGCTAATAAACAGCATGCAGACCCACGCTGGCCTTCCTGGCTCCGGGTCCAAGGCAAAACCGCACACTGACACAGCATCAGTTCCCTCAGCCCTGACCCTGGCCCCAGCCATTCTGCGCAAAAAGCCTGAAACTGATCCAAGGTCAGTGGCTGGGGGCCCCCCCCTCCCCACCCCATCTGTCCGTACCTCCCCTCCCGCCTGACCTCTACCAGCACAACAACCCAGGTGAGGGCGAGACACCGCCACCATCTCCCAGCATGCCGAGGGGCCTGGAAAACAGAGCTCGGGAAAAACACAGAGGGGGAAAAAAAAAAACATGAAAAAGCCTGTGGCTCTGGGAAACCAAGCACAGCGTGGCGCTTCATAAATATTGTTTCCGGCCTTTACTCCTTATTGTAGGGGAAAGAAAACAAACAGCAGAGAGGAAAGGAAAACAAGCAGCACCCGAGAAAGAACACACCGTCAGCTCTTGTGCAAGAGCTGAGCGAGCGCACTCTGACCGCGGTGACGATAACGCAGACGCTGCCAAGTGAAGGATATGTTAAGGCTGCGTTAAGTCAGCTGGTGTTGAGCAACAGCGAGGTCTGCTCGCTCCGCTGCCCCTGCACGTTTTCCCCGCGGAGAGGAACCCGACCGGAGCTGGGCGGCGGAAAAACTGCCTCGCATGTGAAACTGCCTGCCGCTCTGAAGAACATTGACTTCTGCTTCCCTGTCTATGCCACACTGGGCACGGCACCCTGGGCAGCTCCACTCACCACTCCCTTCATTATCCACACGATCACAGGACTGTCTCCTAATCCAGCCCAGACTTCACATTACGTACATTACATTAGATTAAACTACATTCATTACCCACAAGATCAGACGACTGTCTCCTAATCCAGCCCAGACTTCACATTACATACATAACGTTACACTACATTACATGCATTTAGCAGACACTTTTTTCCAGAGTGACTTCCATCACAGTAGAACTGAAGTTTATCCATTCAAGTGAAATGAGCAACAGTGCCGGACCAGGCTAACAACACTCCCAGACCAGTCAAATGTATCTGTTAAAACAAAAACCAAGAGATAAACTACTGTCCTGTTTACCAAGGTTTTTTTTTATCTTCAAAAGTTCAAAATCACCAACTCTATTTAAATCTATGTTATGGTCAATGACGAAAGGTGAGAATAACAACTTATTATGTGCAAAATAACAGACTGCATAATACAGAATCAACAATATTGAATATACACATTAATCATCTCCATGATGTAAGCCCTGCAGAAAAGTCACTGAAAATCTGATTAATCATTTACTTGCAAAAATAAGCACAGACTTGCTGAAACTACAACAGAGGCAGTGATCACTCGCAAAAAGTATACATTTTCATTTTCGGTGATAACGGTCTGCAACATGACACAGATGTGAAGCCATTTAAAGAGGGCACAGAAGCAACTGTAAAGAAACTGCTTCCTCTCGAAGGTTTTGTTTCTCTGTCCATTAAATTGGAAGACACAGTGTAATCCTGGCCAGCACACAGGGGCATTACTGGTACAGGCCAGCCAGTATATTTTCCATGAATATGAGGTCATATGTCATTATGCAGTTGCTTACTAATTTTAATAGAATAAAATATTAATAAAATAAATTGGGTGCCAATACCCAGTCAAGCTGCATATCACTTTCTTCACACCTTATGAATCCTGTTAACATACCCACCTGCTGAATGTCACAAACACATACATGCACACACACACACACACACACACATACACATATATCACCAAACTATTTTTTTTATGGCATACATGTAAGTTTTCAATTATTCTGAAGATGAGGGAAATGAGATGGTTATGACAAAAATATTCTGGTGGTGGCGTGGATATTTCTGGCTCGAAGGCAATAATACAATAAAGACCAACATTTTGCAGGACAAAGGAAATGAACAAACCAAACTCCTTTATTGTCTGCTTATTTCAAAGAAAATGTGAAAGTCAAATCAAAAGTGGCTTAACGGAAAATACTGATCATGACACTAATAAAAACTCTGATAATAAAAATAACCATAAAGGCCTGGCTTACAGATATTCACAAATGATATTAAAATATTATTACAATGGATTAGAAACAAAATCAAATGGATTATGTCATATCTACTACAACATGGCCAGACATCATTCAGACATAGTACATGTCTTTTATTCTACTTAATGTACATCCAAAAAGTTTGATAAAAACATACTACATCATTCCTCAAAGCACACTTGCTGGAAAGAATTTCAATAAAAGTTAAACACCCCTGGCCTGTTTCCATAACTAATGTTTTTATTGCTGAAAAGAGCCATATGATTCTGCCGGAGTAAAAGAGTATTAACAGTGATAAAGTATAAACAGTCTGGGACAGAGTAGTAGATCCCAAAAGTGCTTTTAGGAGTAGAACGTAGTTTTAAGGAGATTCTCTTTCAAACCACTCTCAAAACTCATACAACCTTTCAAATGTCAAATTGACCATCAAGCTTTGCCTTTCCTTTGCCTTAGTAACTTCATATCTAGTCCCCTGAAGTTACCTTGTTTCATTACAGCAGTTTAAAAAAAAGACAGCTGCCAATGCAGACAATCCTAAAATGACTTCATACATTTTTTTTTCGCCCAGGATCACACACAATACGCCCACCGGCTCCAAAGTCAGCCGGTGCAGTCGAGGCAAAGGAAACACTTCCCAAACATCGCATTCCCATTTCCACTGGTATTACCCTCTTTAAATCCACCATGATTCACGGAAACCCAACTCAAAAGGTAAGAGTCCCAGCAACCAGCACAGGAAATTACTGTCCCGATTTCATTCAGGGGCTTTTCTTTTTTTTTTTTCAGTTGTGCTCTTGGTTCGCAGCAGTGCATTTACGCTTCAGACGAGGAAGAGCTCGAAATTGAAAATGTAATATGCTGATATTTTATTTCCAGGTGCTATCCGTTTGGAAACCCCCCCACCCCCACCTCCCCCACCCCCGCGGGCCAGCTGTGATTGACCGACTGCGCCGAAATCTCTCCGACTTAAATCCCCCTTCTCCGCGGTGCACCCCCTGACCCTATGTCCCCACGGCGCAAACCTGCTAACCCCGCCATCACGCCGCGTTCACGGCCATAAATCCTTTTTAATGTGTTACATTCCTCATATGGAAAAAAATAGGGAGGGACAGCGTGACCTAACAGTAATTACTGCCCGGAGAAAGGGAGAGAATGTTCAAATCTGTGAAAGACGTAAATTACTAGTATTTCGCAGATTACTAACGTGATATATAGTACAGTACACACTTTTCACCCAGTAAGCTTTCTTTGCTTTGGTAGCCATGGGAAAATCCAACAGTCATTTCTGTGTGTCTGAATTTACATTTTACATTACATTTATTCATTTAGCAGACGCCTTTTTTATCCAAAGCAGTTATCCTTTCGGTTATGAGTCCTGCTCCTTAACCACTATGCTACACTGCTGCTCATGAATGACTCCCCACTTCCTAGCATGGCTACCCAGTCAGCCTGTATCTCCGTGGACGGTACTTCCAGGGTGCTGTGGATCTTTAGTTTCAGGCTTTGCTGATGTCTGACATAATGGCGTTGGCACAGGCATAGGGGCCTCACTGACTGGCCAGAATTTACCGGTTCAGAGGAGCACGCAAAGGGGGGTGCAGAGGGTGCGCAATTTCGGCCTTTCCTCCTCGACGGTGATGTGCCAATCGCTTGGCTCACCTCATACGGACACGGAATTTCTTTCCTGTATCACAGAAGGCCCAGGCTCCACAGAGGACCCGGCTGAAGACGAGAATACCAACTCATTCAGCACATTACCTCAAACAGTCACCTCAGCATTAGCAACACAGCTGTTCCCTTAATGTAACCGCCTGGATGTTCGTTCCCTCTCCAATCACACCAGGGAGATATGTTTGTGCTGTGTTTTTCCCTCTCTCTCTTTGCACAAATAAGTAACTAACTATAACGTATTTGTTCCAGACCTGCCATCAAAAGGTTATGTAAACCGAGCCGCGGATGGGTCCTGGAGGCAATGGCCAGTGTGCAGACTGATCATACGCTCCATTAGACACCCATGAGCCATGAAGCGGCGCCCCCCCCCCCCAAAAAAGGGCCGAGCAGGTGAAATGACACCGCACCGGGGTGATGTGAAAACCCGGGCGAGGGGCACATGTCCTCGTGGACCCAAAAAAAAAACCATGCACAATGCCCTCACTCATCTCCCCCAGTCCCCAGCATGTCTGACCCCCTTTCAGCCCCCGTCTACCGGAGGAGTTATGTGTAGAACTTCCTGTCAGGTCGGATTCTGACATACCACTAACAAATGCCTTCTTTGAAATCGCAGGGGCAGCAGGCGACTACAGGAGGTCCTGTCAAAAGAGCATGTTGGAGTGGGGACGATAATTGCCTTGTTTTCGTTACCCCCCCATCCCCTCGGATCCTGCCCCTGTACAGTAGGAGAATGAAGGATGTTCAGGAGTGCAAGAGTTTTTAGGTCAAACTCGCACCTCACAGCACCTCTACCCCAGTGCCCCCCTCCCCATCTTTAAACACTCTAAATCCTGCATGCTGGCCCCTCGCTCTCTTCGCAGCCTCTGACCCCAGAGCAGGGGCTGTTAAGTCAACAGCACGCTCTGACAACCTGTTAACAAGCTGGCAAAGAGGGTGGTTACACAGTCCCGCTCTGATCAACGACCGGCTCGGCGAAACTCTACCCAGCCAAACCCTACGCAGCTCGAGACAGTGAGGCCCTGCCTGTCTGCACACCGCTCACACCACCCCCAGGGAGGAGGACAGGTCGCATTTTATCTAAATCTTTCAAATAAAAGCCCGCACCCCCACTGGACACCCACGCCGGGCCGGCTAGGCCCCCGAGCGGTCCGCGGGTTCCCCCGCAGACTCGGAGGAGAATGGCCCGCCGCGTCTGACTCCGATTACGCAAGCCCCCAGACGCCCAGCGCGCCAGCCCGCGGGCCTGATCCGCTCAGAGCCCCGCTTTTCATTAAACGGCGCACTCTGTCCTCCCTCACACCCACCTATCATCTTCAAACAACCTGTGTTTCACCGCCGGCTGCAAAACCGCCGGATCAGGGAAAGTAGGCCAGCGGCTTGTGTAACGAGTGCGCGATTCGTGTCTGACACTTAATGCATGTGCGGGGCTGACCTTTCCGGGCTTAAAACCACTTTGTGATGCCAGACCCTGTTTGCGTGCGCGACAACTCCGGTGTGCCTACTGGGGTTTCAGTTCATTTCAGCCTAACATGGAGGGCAATCGGCAGGTAGTTAATGCCACACAGAGAAGATCACCGAACCGGCAAAAACCACCCCGAGTGACAGACACCAAACAGTAACTCTGAAACGTACGTCAGAGGCACACAGCCAGAGAAAAGGAAGTGAATTTGAGCAGACTTCAAGTACAGTCATTACATACTGGCATAGAAAAAAAGCCTTAGTCTCACATTTTGGTGTTGAGCAACAGATCACGAGAGACTGCAGCTTCTCCATGCACACTGCATACCCCCCCCCCCCCCCCCCCCCCCACATCCACTTCCTATGGAAGATTATGTTCCTTTTCCGCTGACTTTGGGTTTCTACTCAGCATACCTCTCTACACTCTGCTCTCCGCTCCAACAAAACGTAACGTCAGTGAGCCTTACATAAAAAGCTAGCCAGCTAAAACATGGCTGACAAGATGATAACTTTGCAGCCAGCTGAGTGAACAAGCCCTACCAGGCTGGCGAGGTGCCTGAAGAATTCCCATAATGTAGCAAATTAACATATTAATAGCCCCATTACAAATGTACTTTGCCAGCTAGTGAGGTGGAATGGAGGCTGAATGGAACAAGCCGTGACGTGCCGTTTGAAATTCACGCACGTTTTCGTAGATCATTCTCAGCATGAAACATTCTGTCAGCGCGAGCGAGCTGTTAAATGACGCATCACTGACCTGTAAAAAGGACAGGCTGTGTGTGACCTGAGCGGTGACCTTTACCAAAGGGTCAGCGCGCAGGCAGGCTGCGTCAGCTGCGCATTTCTGCGCAGTCAGGGCTGCGCTGGACTGCCCCAGCTGCACCTCGCCTGTAAGATGTCAGCGAGCCGCTGGAAACCTCCCAGCCTGGCTGACTCCTCTCAGACACCAAGACGCATCTGAAACCCCCCCCCCCCCCCCGTCCACCCCAGCACCCTCCTGGCGGGACGGTAATTGGCCTGCACCTCCAGCTGCAGGCCCCTGGACGCCCACAGAAGGGGACCGGGAGGCACCCTCCCTGTGAGGTGACCCTCACGCTGCCCACCCAATTACACATTCTGCAGGAAATGTGGAGTCGCTCATTAGAGCGCCCGGCGGAGGCCGGAGAGGAAGTCCCGGCGAACGGGCGCGTCTGTGAGGGGATTAGCTGCAGCAGCCACCGGGGCGGGAGGGGGGAGCATGGGGGGCGAGGGGGGGGAGCATGGGGGGCAGGGGGGGCGGGGGCACGTCGCTTCCCATTTAACACGGAGCGGAGAGGACTTCCTCAGGAAGGGGTCACCTCTGCCATGGCTACACCACTGCCCTTTTCAAACACTGCTTCAGGTCTGGCCCGAGTCAGAGCTCAGTGTTCTATGAGTCATTACTGTTGAAGGGAAATCAAATAAAACTTCCCTCTCGAAGAAAAAAGGAAACTTGGTTTTCTCAGCTTCATTTTATAAACGAAGGTACTTTTTTGATTTCAGCATATCCGCTACGCCTACACTTTGCACAGTGTGATGCTATTAGAGCCTGGACAACACTTTCTGAGACAGCTTGGAGTCCTGCCCCTGAATCTGACAGCGCTCGAACCCCTTCCATCCAAACACACAGCTCCTAATGCTACTCTGTGCTAAGAATGTCACATCTACTGCGTAGTATTACAGCGGCTAATGTCATTTGTTTTGTTTTGTTTTCTGGAACTGCCACAATTTACTTTGAATTCAAGAACCAAAATTTAACAACTCCAACAAATGTTCTTCCTGCAGAAGAAGCCGAAAAATACAGGCTTCAAGTGGATACAAAACAACCCTTTCTGACTGCAATCCTCCTCCAGCTCTAGCTGAATTTCCATGCTGTTTGATGTGTTATGATGCCTGGAGTTAAGTACAGAACGCAAGTCGATCAAATGTAATTACTATACTCAGCGCTGGTCATATATCATACACTCAACCTTTGTTAGATATGTGGTGCAACCACAAAGAACCACTGTCTAAGGAAACTATCACGCACTTTTAAACACTGCAACAACCATCTTTCCTTATACACACATCCCTCGGCCTACTGAAAAAGTAGTTCATATTGTTGAAATTATTCTTAGTCTTGAATTGGAATGACCGTCATCTTTTAGACTTCTTGAGCAAAGAAATGCTCTTGCTTTGGTCTCAGAAATGACAGACTACATGTTTCAGGAAATTCCCATGCAGCAGTGGGCCAGTTATAATGGAATAACACAAAAAAATACGTGATACTTGACCAACAACTGAAAAAATGCAACTATTGCAAAAAAATAGCCAGGTACAGTAAGCAGACTGTCCACAGTCCAGTTCAAATGATGTAACATCTGCAGAGAATGGTGTAAGTAGGTTGTGACCCTATTATAACACATGATTTTTCACATTCCCGTCATCAGAATGAATAAGAGAAGCTGGGAAATCATCCAAACATTACATTAGAAGCTGGATTTGAGCACAGGGCACCTTAAGATCTCCAGTAATGACGGGCCTTTGAAGTGTGTGATGCATAATTAGGGGTCCATAGGGACGCTGTGTCTTACAGAGGGCCGGGCTGAGCGGTAAAGCTCTGTCCGTGGGGAGTCTCAGACTGCTTCCAGCGCCCGGGTTTGATCTGGGAGGTTAAGCTGCTCGATGCTGACAAACTGGCTCTCCTCCAGCAGCCTCCCGCCGCGAAACACACACACCGGCTCCGTCCCGCACCTGAGAGGGGGGCAGTCATCTCAGGACAGCGCCCACTCCCGACTGCATCATGGGGGGGGGGGGGCGTCTGGGCCGGCGCCTGTGCAGCAGTGCACCAAGGCACCTCCCCCAGGAGCTAGCGCCAGCCATTTCTAATTATGATCCCTCCGAATGTGCCGCTGTTCTAACTATAGGCCCAATCCCCCACCCCACATCCACCCCCCCCTCCCCCCCCACCCCCACCCGGGCCCATAACTCACCTTCACCTTAAACTGCAACAAACCTCTCCCCTCCGCGAACGTCTCGGTTATGTGGGGCTGTGGAGATAATCCCCCCGGCTGGCACCCGTTCCCCCGATTCATTGCCGGCCATTGTTTTGCCTGCTGCTTAGACTCCACAGATTAAAGCAGGATGTGAGGGGTGGAATACAGGCCACCAGGCCCATATGGTGAACGCGTTTGGCACGCAGCCCAGGGGGGCGGGGGGAGAGGCGATACTGACACTCCCCGGGGGGGTGAGGGGGGTGCAGAGTCACTGTGCCGCTTCTCAGACATGCTGGAACATCTACAGGAGGGTTATTTTCTTACTGAAAATTTGAGTCACTCCCTTCACACTTCCCATAAAGACTGTGTGCTAACCAGCGTTTGAAAACACTGTGTAACCCTAGAGTCCGCACACAACCCCCATCTGTGCAACACGCAATGCTTCCATTTCCTCACCTATTGGCAGGTATTGATTTTACGAATCAATAAAGTTACTGCCGCTTACTGCAGGAAAAGAAAATCTACATATTTGAGCACTCTTCCACAGAAACTGTCACTCTCCACAGGGGTTGCCTGGAAACTGAGATGGACTCAGCGGTGATCAGTGAGAGAGTGAACTGCAGGAGATGAACCATGGTGAACATGAGCACCCACAAACATGGATGGTTAACAGATGCTGGGGGACAAACTCTGATTGGGCCTGGCACAGGTTTGGGTGGAGCTGTAGTTTGGAGGTAAGCCACTGTTACTCCACCATCATGCTGAATATCTCTGAGTCATGCTGAATCAGGAACTCTGGCTGCCAACTCCTGGCACCTGTGTAACCCCAGTTAAATGTGACCCCCCCCCCCCCCCTCCCCCTCCCCCCCACCACCCCTCACATAAGACCCTCTGTGATGTCAAGCATTAACAAGCGCAGTGCCAGTCATGTGAGCAGCAGACTCCCCTGCCCAGCAATCACACAAATCATTAGCTCTGGTTCTGTTCTTCCCGGGCCTCACGTCGGGTCCGCTCCACATCTGGGCCCGACAAGAACTGAACTCCCAGAACGCACTGGGTGGACAGCCGCAGCTGGAAGGCATTAGGTTACACAGCGCCGTGTCGTCCTGTGGGACAGAGGAGGAGCCCACGAGCCGAGAAGCTACGGCTGAGGTCTGCCTTTCAATGATCTTAATCCCTAACCCCAATCAAAGCGGCAAGCGTGCACCTCACGGAAAGAGAAATCAAAGCCGTTTTTACTTACAGCACGACGGAGCGGTCTGCCGTGCAAGTCATGCTATGCCATTCCACAAATGCATATCTCCAAAATCTTTACAGCCACAGCTCACTTGGCAAGAACCATGCATTTGAACTTTAATTACTGCTATCATATGTAACATGTTAATGGTTAGCTTTGTGGGCATTTCAGGACTTTGTGGGAAGGGTGGAGCACTAAGGAGGGATTGTGATTGGTGGGCTGTCCTCCCTCCTCTCTTTAAGACTATACAGTGGAGCGAGCGTGGTTTTCATTTCTGTTTTTTTTTGTTATTATTTAACATTCAGTGTGTGTTTCGCGAAAAAAAGAACTGCCTTTCAGTGAATGTCATCATCTCCTCACTACAGTAGCTCAGACTGCACCCTAAAGAAGGCCGGCTTTGTGCCCAAACATTAGCCTTAATCCGCCTTGTATCTCGCCAGCTCTGGGTCTGCGTTTATGAGCACTGCAGTTTGATTCCGAACATCGCATCTGCAGAGACTGATCTGAGTGAGAACTGAAAATGATGAAGTCACAGAGGCGCTTTTCTGATGGAAGAAACAGAGTACAGAGCTGTTTTTTTTTTCTACGAAGGAATTGAGTCCCACCAGGCAGTGCAAAACGAACTGTTTCCCCTGCAGTACTGCTGGTGAACTCGGTGTTGGAATATTGCTGTGTAATTTTAGGATGTGTACAGATGCCGACCTGAAGCATGCTTATCCTGGGGAGACACTACTGAGCGAGAAATCACTCTAATCCAAACAATCCATTTTTGATACTTGAAGCGTCTCTGTGCACAGCTCCGAACCTTTCACCGAGGCGGGTGGGGTTACGTTTCCACGCAGTTTCTCTGGGGTCTCTCGGAACACGCACAGTGCTCTGTGCACAGCTCCGAACCTTTCACCGAGGCGGGTGGGGTTACGTTTCCACGCAGTTTCTCTGGGGTCTCTCGGAACACGCACAGTGCTCTGTGCACAGCTCCGAACCTTTCACCGAGGCGGGCGGGGTTACGTTTCCACGCAGTTTCTCTGGGGTCTCTCGGAACACGCACAGTGCTCTGTGCACAGCTCCGAACCTTTCACCGAGGCGAGCAGGGTTACGTTTCCACGCAGTTTCTCTGGGGTCTCTCGGAACACGCACAGTGCTCTGTGCACAGCTCCGAACCTTTCACCGAGGCGGGCGGGGTTACATTCCACGCAGTTTCTCTGGGGTCTCTCGGAAGAGACTGGAATCAAGGAATGCCGTTTGGTGCAGTCTCACCGTAGTAGTATGGTGTGGTGGTAGGGAGCAGGGCTCGTAACCAAAAGGTTGCCGGTTCGATTCCCCGCTGGGGCACTTCCATTCTTCCCTTGGACAAGGTACTCCACCTTGCTGCAGTAAATGTCCAGCCGTGTAAACGGATAACATGTAAAACTGCAACCTACGAGCGTCTGCTAAATGACAATAACGTAAGGTAGGCTAGGGCTTTATTAATGCATCGCCAGCTCTATCAGCCAGCAGGCTTATGAACTCTTAATGCTATTTGTCCACCACGTCTGCAGCTGTCCCAGAGCGTGGCCTCAGAAGCACTCGGTGTGGTCTGTTTACAGCACCTGGAGAGCCGTTTTGGAGGTGAGAGGGCTACACGGAGCACCTCTCCGGGCCGTCCTGTGAGGGGCGGCCCCTGATCCGGGCTGCGGCGTCTCTGTTTGCCCAAGCCTGTTTCTTTAATTTCCTCTCGCAAGGGCTGCAGGTATGGGGTGATGTTGACAATCAGACCCGGCGACCAAACACAGGCGTGTGCATCGGGACCGCGCGACACACGCACACACGCGTGTCCCCCCCCCGCCTTATTTACATTATCCCTCGCTTATCTCCTAGCAACCTTCACCCCGGCTCAATGTCACGCTAACACGAGACACAGATCAAATGGGCTGTCAAACATTAACCCGCCATCTGCTTACAGTTCAATGTTTCTGGAAAGCCGTGAGACACGTTTTTCTGCACCCCCCCCCGCCCCTCCAAAACCTCACCAGACTTGGCCCCCAATTCCCGCTATCATGACTCTGTTTCGTCCCAGAAAGGAAAACGATACAGACGTACACAGCGCAGATAAATATCTCCAGCCCACAAACAGGCATGCGGTCTTTCTTTGGGAGAGCAGATTAATTCTGAGCAGAGTGGGAGTGTGTGACTCCCCAGCATCGGGAGAGGGCTGCGGTCTCAGTCCAGCCTGATATGGAGAAAGATTCTTCTACATTACATTACACTGTTGCCATTTAGCAGATGCTCCTATCCAGAGCGACTTCCGTATGTTACAGTGGTTACGTGTTATCCATTTATACAGCTGGATATTTACTGAGGCAATTCTGGGTTAAGTACCTTGCCCAAGGGTACAGCAGCAGTGCCCCAGCAGGGAATCAAACCAGCAACCTTTTGAGTATGAGCCCTTCTCCTTACCACTATGACACACTGTATTTTTTGTAGGGCGGCATTCTTCACCCCCTCCAGGTTCTCGTTTCCATGGGAACGATGCCCTGGAGAGCCCACCGTGCCAGTGCCCTGGCAGACCCCAGACCCCATCCATCCATCTCAGTCAGGAGACCTGAGGTCTCAGTCACAGAGACCCTGCCCCAGAGAGGGGGCTGAGGAGGACGGCCACGCCCTGGGGGGGCTTCTATTCCCCTTTTCCCTTCGGAGCCGGAAAGAAAGCCCCCCCCCCCCCCCCCCCCCAAAGCTCAGGCTCCAAACATTTGAAATCTGAGTCTGGGTCACAACGGCACGACTGGCTGCACCACTACAGCGGGCAGGAAAACGGTGTTAAAACGGTGCCACTGCCTGTATATCACTCAGTCATAAAATGAACAACAGACTCAGCACATGATACGCTTAATTACACAAGGGCCGTCCTGCCCTTTGCTGATTAAATTTCACTTGTGTAATTATGCTGACTGACGCTCTTACTGTAATGATCATCTGTTCACTGCCTGTTCACTTCAACCTGGACTCTCTGCTCCAGGGCTGTTTCTTCCTGCCTGCCAGATGATCAGATCTTTTTCATTCCAGTAATTTCCACCAGAGGGCAGTACAGGTGAAACCCATGCACACAGACACAGACACACACACACACACACACACACACACACACACACACACACACGCATGCAGTACACTTGTTTTCCATTTGCACCATTGAGAAGCTCAGTGGGAACTCTCAGCGAAACTGAAATAATATTATGAGTTTTGGCTATGAAGGAAAACTGTTTTTGACACGGGTAATGTCAATATTACTCTACAGACTCAATTACATTACCATGAATTAAATTACATAGACTAAATTACTGTTTTCTTTCGTATTTTGTTCCTTGATAAACATTCACACGATCAAGCCCTTCCCTTCTTGAAAATCACACTCATTTGACCTACAATAACTATCCGTGTTAACCTTTTTATGATTTAATTTGAAGCAAGAGGTGATGACTGAGCAAAAGCCTAATACATTATTATAGAAGATCCAGACAGTGTTTATTTGAAAAGCTCTTCCAAAAATGTTTGCCAGGCCTTTCACAGCTGCTGTAAGGGAATTATTTCTTCAGGATGCCGGGCATTCATGCTGAGAACACACAGACACAGCTGTGTTTGGCGCTCCTTTAGCACAGCACCCATGTGAAGGCTAACACCATCGCAGAAGGCAGCCCCGAGTGGCTTTTTCTGCGTTGCCTTGACGCCCCCCTGACATCTCACGCTGTGATTGGCTGCTCTTTCGTCAGGCCTGGCACAGGGGCACACACGGGCACATGCCCCTGTGGCCAGGACAGGCTCCACCCCCCCACAGGAACAACTCACCTGTGGCCCGGCAGCTCCTGAGCGGCCAGCCCCACCCCCTCCCACCTGGTACTCTGACCCAAGCAGCCTTCACTACCAGCTGACCTTTTCACTTCAGATAACGGGCTGAAGAAACCCAAGCCCTTCTGCTGTGAGGCCGCTTTTCTCCACAAGAAGTAAAAAGTCTGCCACACTGTTTTTCAACATTCCTGCGAGAAACCGAACCTGAAAAACATTTATTTTCAGTTTTAGTTTTTTGGGAATCCTTCACTTGTGCCCAATAAGCCTCACAGCACCCGCCCTCCTTACAGCATGGCTGTCAGTGGGACAGTCAGGAAGTGGAGGAGAAGGGCATGAGATCTCACTGCATTACAGGAATTCTGCTTTACAAAAGATCACCTTATCTTACCGGTGTCTGAGGAAAACTACCTATCGCTTCAGTGAAATAGTGTTTAATATGTCAACCATGTCTCTGTTAGCGCGGGCACTAGCAACGGCAGTGGGGGTGATAGTGTAGCATAGTGGTTAAGGAGCAAGACTCATAACTGAAAGGTTGCTGGTTCGATTCCCCGTTCAGGGAATTGCTGCTGTAGCCTTCGGCAAGGTACTTAACTTCAGTAAATACCTGTACAAGAGCTGTACAAAGGGATACCATTTTAAGAAAAAAAAAAACTGTAACCGATGCAAGAGCATCTGCTAAATGGCAATAATGTAATGTAATGTAACAGTGTTTGTGAGATAAGCAGAGCGGAGCTTGTTTGGGGTTTACCGCCTTTCCAAGGGGAAAGCCAGGCAACCACCTCAAAGCTGAGAATGCCCTTAGATAAGACTGACCTCAAAGCAGTGATCACCAAGTGCCTACCCTTAGAAGGGTGGGTGCTCTCCATGGAAAGCCAAATTCTTTTAAAAGTGAAGAAGCAATATAAACAAACCCACACAAATTGTACAGCTCTGAGTGGTCCTGTCCACTCACATTGCAGTTAGTTTACCTACCATGATAAACACACACCATTTCCCCTAGCACTTATCAGGCATGGTACAGCAACCCTGTGAGATCAACAGCGTTGCCGCGGTGGATATTCAAATGAAGGTACTCTGGCTGGCTGTGAAATTTGTGCTTTACAACTGAAGTCTTCATTGTTCTGAAATGACTGGCTGGGGAAAAAAATAATGGCAGTTTCACTGTGCAATATGTGATGCCCTGTTACAAAGGATAGGTAGCCCATTTCCAACCCTTCACGTTTAAGTTTTTAAACACCTTTAGTTCACAAGCTCATAAATGCCTTTAGGCTGTTGCTTTGTTTGTATTCTCGGTTTATAATCGTCGACGTATATAGTTTGTCAAGCATATTATGAAAGTGATGTCTTTGTTATTCTTAACATTATCACTGTGGTTACACAAATTTCCGTTCCTGTTTTTTACGCGACCTTATGTCCTCATAGTTCGCTTTTCCAAGAAAAGGCCTTCTGGAGACTCGAGGTGTAAACAGCGATGTATGACTCTGCAGTTAGCAATGACGTCATGATGCAGAGGGAGCTGTCAGTCACCAGGCGGCTCGCCAGTCACTGACGGGACGTGTCCTGACGTGACTCTCCCTCTGCCTCCCTCCGTCCCTCGAGGCAGAGACCAATGCGTGTCCTCTGACGGAGAGGAGGCCTGCCCCCCCCACACAGTTGCGGCTGAGACGGGGGGGGGGGGGGGGGGGGGGGGGGGCGCAGTGACAGCATGCGCTGCACCAGGATCATCGTCAGGGAGCCTCGCACGATGACACCCCTGCGGCGACCTCCTGCACCCCGGCACTCCCTATTAGCCCTCCATTCGCCCGCGACAGTTTGTCTATCTCGGCGGGTGGGATTTCAGCTCTGCTTTGGGGGGGACGGGGAGGGGGGGCAGGACTTGGGGCCCTGCGAAGTCCCAGCACCCCATCCCCCCCGCCTCCCCCCATAGAGGGGAAGGTGGAGTGTGCGATGCTAATTGGATTAAGAGGGACCTCGGCGGATTTTCGCTTTTATTTTGACAGCGCTGTGAGATCTTTAAATGCCGTGACATAATCCTGTCTGCCCCCATGCAAAAAAAACCTGTCGTCACTGGCCTACATTATGACCCGCTAACCTGCAGTTTGCCCACATTGTGGGGTCACATTTTAGCTTCTGGAGGCCATGCGGCTGGGACAGGGTGCCGAAACGTGGTCCCTGTGGTTTTTATTAAAGCGCTTAGGGGAAGGGTTTAAGGGAACCCAGTAAACAGCCTCCCAACAGCAGAGTGTCCATGTGCAGTGTCTGGCTGTGTGTCCAAACGGTTAACTCGCTTACAGGTCTAACAGCTTCAGCAGAACGTTACTCAAAAGCCAGGCTGTGCGTCAAACACTTAGAAGGGAAAAGGAAATCAGGAAACACAAGTGACTGCGTGTAATTATTCAAGGAGTAACTCTATTCATTCTCCAATCTAAGCTGTTGGAAGGCAGCCATAGAGAGGGAGAGTTTCGAAAGGGACTGGAGTATGCAGACGACAGACTCTTCACTAAAACACAGCAGACGACAGTCATAATGCGCTCCAGGCTTAACACAGTTCTGTTATCATTGCCACTGTGCAGTGATTGTTGGAGTTGACTTTATTCATTGTGAAAGGTTATATTCTAAACAGGTTATATAGAAAAATAAAATGATGACTAGAGCTATTAATTAGAAAATATTCCAATAACTAATGTTGTAAGTTGTTAATGTTTGGGCATTAAATTCAGCATGATTGCTGTTAAAGTGCATTCTTTAAAATTCTGCCAAGAATTCCTCAAATGTTAAATTGTAAAACACACCTTCAGAAGCAATAATAAATGTTAAATGACAAATAAAGAGAAATGGCTGTGCTTGATGAAATACAGAGAGCTGGAATGCAAGGGTTCACCCAAACTCCAGATAACATTAAACTTCAAAGCACTCCTCTAAATCACTTCCATTCAACCATTAGTAATTTATCAAACTAAAGTGATGCTGTGCATGGCACATACAACACCATTCTACATGCCTTCCACTGCCTTCTCAGTAAACGTGAAGAGGCTTCTAGAACAAAGCTTGTTTTTAGCAAACCTGTAGCTGTGTCGTGTCCTTAAAGAAACTGCAGCCTAGAGCCCATCAGCTAGTAGACTTTTATGGTCCATTTTACTGTAACACTAAAGGATTGAGAAGAAGGTAAACACAATCCCTTGTGGAAATGGGAATTTGAACATTTGTTGCTGACACTGTACTCTCACCTTCCATGTATTCCTACAAATAAATAGTTTTATCTGCCCGAGCAGAAAGCAATAACAAACGTATCACCGAACACCAATGTGCGTTGATCTTGGGTGTGCCCAAACATGAGCAAACTGGCAGTTTCTGTCCCGATAGATGAGGCTGAGACACACTGACTCGGAATCTCCTCTGTGGGGTAAATTCTGTGCTCCTGGTTACGCCGTTAACTCTTTCTCGACTGCATTTTAAACTGGCCATCACCTTTATCTCGAAACATTAGCTGGCAAAGTTCCAGTTTCCAGTTAATGGTGTTTTGTTTATTAACCGCCAGAGCCTGTGCACCACATTTCCCCTTAAAGGAGGAGAGGAGAGGGTCATAAGAGGGCAGAGCGGCTGAAGGCCCGCACGCAGGGGGGGATAACTGCGTGGCCTCAGCGAGATAACGAGGGTTTTCTGCTGCGTCCAGATACAGGGGGGTCACGTCCTGACCGAGGGGCGAAGCACGGCGCACTGAGGGGGCCGCGAAAGTGACAGAACAATGCTGATGTTTTTGGAAGAGCTGCACCCTGTCACCCAATCCTCTCCTCGCGCCAAGATTCCGCGTTCCGTGTTCCATGTTCCGTGTTCCAGTCAGATCTGTGACAGGTTTCCATTCACCTTTCACATGCATTCTTTTACCCATCACTGACTCTCACAGAGATTATCAGCTTCATTTCTCACAGACTCAGTGAGGTCTACCGTCCAGCCAGTGACTATCGTGATGAGTTTGACGTGGTGATCTTCAGTGTAGATGTTGCCGTGCAGGAAACGTACATATTTTTGGGTCATCCGGGTACATTAACCTCACAAACCTCTCCGGTATGTGCAAACATTCCTCACAAGGAAGGAAGAAAAGGACCATTAGTGTGATGTATTTGTATTTAACTACACTGGATGTCGAAATATCCAGCCTTCCTTTCCAGGACAGTGCTCTGTGCCCTGCCTTCCCACCGCCAGCTCAACGTACACTTCCTGTTCCCTGGACACTTCCTGTTCGCCGGACACTTCCTGTTCCCTGGACACTTCCTGTTCCCTGGTATTGGGAAGCCAAAGGGAGAGTGGCGTGTCATTCGCAGGGCACAGGATGCACCGTGCAGGAAGGGCGATCGTGAGAACGCGTACCTGGCCCTCATCTCCGGCAGTCCATCACACACGCTACACACCAGCATCGCCGAATTAAGGCCAGCATCACCCACAAAACCGAAGAACCTGAGAGGCTGCGCAAACACCATGGGACCTCTGCTCTGGATGCCTGCTGTTTACACAGTATGGCCAACATCCATCAACGCTGTATGACATCATAATCATCAACTTCACAAGAAGCAAGAACTTCTGTTAAACCCTGTCACACCTTTTTCAGTGCAGTTTACAAAAACATACTCAAGATTCTGAATTCCACCCCTGGAAAGACAACACAGAATTGTATGCAGACTTTCTCTATAGGGGCATGAAAACATAGGTGCCAAAGACAGGTGAGCTCCTGCCGATAAGGACACATGCCAGCTGACCTTACCTGACACGGCCGCACGGTGAGCAACAGGTTTGCCTGCTGCATGCATTCAAACACACGGGGGGAAACTGCCGCTGCGGCACCTGAATTATTCCCGGCCTCCTTCACCCACCTCGCGTCCCGCAGACGTATCAGATCACCCGTTCGCTCGTTTACTCAGTCAACTGCACACAGTGAGAGGCTGCCACTGAAACGACACCTGAGATGCCATATGGTTAAACGACACACCGTGATTGGCTGTGCCCTCCTGGGTTGCGTTTGGCTGGCAGTCTGACTGGCTGGGCGACGCTTCCTCAAGGTGAGACCTCTGACAACTGCAGCGGGACTGAGGGGGGGGTTGGGGGGGGGGGGCAGGCGGGGGAAAGGGGGGGGGGGTGGAAGGATGACGACAGCTGGACTGGAGGCACACTGATGCAATCCCAGCCGCGCATTTCACTCGCGAGAGACCCCGGGTGCTCCTGCCTCACTCCCATCGCACTGCCAGCCGCCAGCACACGCGGAGGAGTTCAACCAGAAAATGTGCTGCATGATGCAACGAGACTTTTAACATGAGCTCTCTCGCCCAGCCCCACCCCTTCCCCCTCCCATTTCTGATGAAACAACTGCCAGGGCCTCAGCCAGGAACAGATCAGGACATTCCAGAAGAACTCCGCCACCTTTAAGGACCTTTAGCCGGCGTGACTCGCAGCTGTACAAAGAGTTCTGAATCTGCCAGATTTGCTGAATGGCAGCCGTGTGGCGTAGTGGTAAAGAGCAGGGCTGGTAACCGAAAGGTTGCCGGTTTGATTCCCTGCCAGGGCACTGCTGCTGTACCCTTAGGCAAGGTACTTAACCCACAATTCCCTCAATAAAATATCCAGTAATGTAATGTAATGTAATATAATGTAATGACCCCGTTCACCAGGCGACACCATAAATAACACGGACCCTCCCCCATGGCAAGCAGCCCAAGACAGAATTACTCAAACTTCCTGCTCCCTCCCCCCCTTTCTACACTCTAATCTCCTACAGTAAGCACTGCCAGCCTGCACCAGTGAGATGGTGAGTGCAGGACCAAAACCAGCCCATAATATCAACTTTACATGGCCTTCCTCCCTGCGCTGCCCCATCCCCCCCCCCCCCCCCCCCCCCCATCCAGCCGTTGAAGCTGATACCATCAGCAGCAGGTGGCTGCGGACACAATGGATGATCTGGAATTATTCATGCGCAGAACCCTAACCCCTGACTGCTGCTGTAGAGAAGAAACACACACGTACACACACACATACACACACAGAGGCGCATATATGCACACATGCTACACACACACACACATACACACACACACAAGCACACGCACGCATGAACACACACACACAGAGGCACATGTATGCACACATGCTACACACACACACACACACACACACGCGCGCGCCTTGGGTAAACGGCCACTTCTTTTCCAGTCGGTTTCCATGGCGTTCACCTATTCAAGCGGCAGCGCTGACCTCCCCTCTTGGAGCAGAATGAACCAGTAATGGACCCTTTACCCCGAGCTATTGTCCCAATGATTGCCTTCCTACAGAGAGCCTTGTTTTACAAGCCTAATAAAGACGTCAAATCAACTCTGCTCCGGATTACAGTCACCAGGGGAGCTGGTGGTGGTCTGCCTGTGCCCTGATCTGAGGGCAGGCCTTCTGGAGAAGTCCTGGAGCGTCTTTCTAATGAAGATTGCTCGAGGTCTGTAGACACTGTGACAGGACATGGTGGGAAGGCTTCCGGCCCCTGGAATGCACATGGAGACACAGCACCGAGGCACAAAGGCGGAGCGGGAGAGAGGGAGCACGGCGGCTTCCTCGGCCGCTTCCCAGTGAGCGGCAAAGCCATCGATCGCAAAACAGAAAGCGACAATAACTACATAAGCGCGAGCCGCCCGGCGATCTGCTCCCCACGCCCCTTCCATTCGAGGACCTGTCAGGGGTCTCTACATACTGCTGCTGCTACCTGGTGTGCCGGTCTGTCCCCGGTCTTCTTCCTGTGCTTACCAATTTAAGAATCGCTTACAATTAAAAATAACAAAGCAGTGTACATTTTGAAAATAAAAGTCAAATAAAGACACCTGTAATGCCAGGGCTTGCTTTGCGTTGCAACTGCTTCCGACTCACTGCAATCGGACATTCGTGCCTTAGCGTTGAGTTAAAGGTCAATCACAGTGATCTGCTCCTATCTGTGGCCAAACAAGTGACTTTCATCATCAGTTTCTTTGAACCTCAGATTGGCTCAACAGGACAATAACAATCTACCTAGGCTAATACAACTCCCTGTAATCATTATCCTCTATCTTTCAAGTGACTTAATTTAAAAGGATGTAGGCAGTAAAGCATTCTTCAAAACTTCAGAACTATCAGTATTAGCTCATCATATTTTGCAGATTTATTAATCAGTAATCGCATTTGTGTTTTGAGAAACTTTTTCAGTTTTCTTTTTTTTTTTTTGGAATTTCTTTTATAGGATAGATGACGTTGGCATACCCCTTCCTTACATTCGACAGCCTAACTGCACCATCATATCCTTTTCCCCACCGATCCTAAGGAATGCTGTGTCTGTATGTCAGATACGCCTTCCGCCCAATTGAATGTTTTAAAGGCATACTGTTTCTTTAAAGCAGACATTATGTGGACCTTTTTGGCGTTTCCTATAGAACATCATAATGACCCTGAGGTCCCCGTGCTTAAGAACACATGAGGATGGTAAACTGGCCAAATAGGAAAACGTATGACATTTCCGCTCTTGGTTTTTTAACACCAGCTCAGAGGTTCCTCTCGTCGCCGATTACACTGGTGAATTTTATGGCCGGAATTTAAGTCCCCTTAACACACTCCGCCTAAAATCTGGGGTGTAGCGCGTATCTTTGGCTTTGTTTTTCTTTCTGTCTATTCCACCAGGATACGGACATTTAATGACAACTTTTTCTTAAAGATATGTTATTCACATCATTCATTGGTATTTTATCTCTAAGTTAAGCAACATGGGGAATGTCTACGACTTGAAATCAAGAATGGAGTCCTTACTGTAATCAAAAGTTTCAGTTGTTTCAAAACATGTGTAAACTGGCTTTCAACAGAGTTCCTAACTTGGCATTTGAAACTGTGCCTGTGTGCCCATATCAAAGGTTTACCCATTTTAGCTTATATGATTAACTTATATTTAGCTTACTAGCTAACACGCTGAACGTGCCCAGATGTTCTCCTTCCCAAAAGCGGAGCAGGGAACCATTCAAAATGTGATAGCCAGCTAACGTTAGCCACCAGAAGGAAGCGGAATCTTTGTGTGCATTATTTTGCATACTAACCTACTTCATACTCACGCTGCTCTACTACACTTTCAACTTTACAAATGGAAATCAATTTTTGCAAACAGACGTGACGTGCGTTGAACTTTTCTGACGGCCAGATGAGCCCACGTGGAGACTGACCTGTTTTGAACCTAAGCTCCTTGTCGTCTTCTGAGCCGAACTCCCGCAGGAGGGACACGAAGAGGATGCCGAAGGCGTTCTGGATCCCGAACACCGATCCGTTGCACCACATGGCGGCGAGCATGACTACCCATCCCCAGCCTCCTTCCGGAGGCTCGAACTCTGTCTCGGCGGTCCCATGGACCTGCTCGGAGGTGGTTAACTTGCTCTCCCCGTTCTCCTTCTTCTCCTCCTCGTTCAGGCGCTTCTCTTCCGCTCTCTTCTCGTCGTCCTCCTCCGCAGGCTCTTTGGAGATGGTGTCTTTCGTTGGATCATATTCATTGTCCATCATGTTGTTGCCTTCTGTCATCTCTTGACTTTATGATACGAATACCGTTGAATACACCGTGGAGTCAACCAGCTGGCTTACTGATTTAAGGGGCTTCTTGGCTGGTAAGTATTGCGCTGCAGCTGAGATCAGGTAGCTAAGCTCGCTAACGTTTCACCAATTCCTGCAGAAAGCTGCTGTAATGCCGGGCTGAGATTCTGCGAATCTTGTCGGATATTAGCTATAAACTGCGCTGCCGGCTGGTAACTGTCCTTCACAGCTGTCTATAGGGCTATCTGCATTTCCCTGCGCCGCGCATTTCCCTATACTAAAAAGTAATACTGTGAAGCCACGTTCTCAAACAATCTCCGTCTACCGGATCCAGATAGCACCAGTGCAATAGTCGACCCCAATTGCCCGTTGTAAAGTGACAGTCGTGTTGCAATATTGTATAAATAGGTATGCGGGGCGGAGCGAGTTCGCATTTAGCAGGTTTCCGCCGCTGATTGGACGCGCTGCTGTCTTTTAACAGTAAAACGAAGGCCTCGCAATGCAAAACGTAAAGCCAGCGACTGTACTTAACTGTGCATGTGCAACTGCCTTACTGCGGTGAGCGAAATGGACTATTATAACTGCAGCGAATTCAATTTAAAAGGATCCCCTAACATTATACAACATTGCAGTGTCTCGTTTACAAACATTTAATGAGATTTAAGTAAATATACTTAGTCACGTGTTCTGTGTAAAGGTAGTGTAAGTTGATAATGCTGGTAAACAATGACACTACTATTTAATGTTTTCTGAACCTAACCTTGAGTGAGTACCTGGGTACACTATAGCTGAACCTAATTAATCAGTATAGGTTTGTTTGTGGTTCATGACGTTTATTTAACATTTTGGGCACTTCAATGCCTCGCCTATATAGGTTTCTTTGCGGTTCATTACATTTTTTTTTTTTGATCAGCTTGGACCAGTGATGTGTTAGCCTCGTCACATTTATCCTTAAAACCAAAATGTGTTAATATTGTATTAGTAGCCAATAGTGCTCCAATCGTAGAATTCTACAAAGAAGCTTTAGTTAACTGTCAATACTTGGCTAACTGATATTGCTAGCTACCTAGCCGACATGAGCATATCACTAGTATTTTCAAGAGAAAAACTAAAGGTATATAAAATCTTATGAGACTCAGGTCCAAATCTCAACTTTACTGGCTTAAGTCCACAGGTAAGACAAGCAGCCGTGTTTGAGTCCTTGCTTTGGCACAGATCAGAAGTTGAGCGTCCAGAGCCATGTTACGTTAGATTGGGGGGATATCTCCGTCCACGTCTGATGCACCTTCAGCGACCTCTAGTGAAAATTAAAATAATGGCAACATAACCGTAAGGATTATTTGATGGCTGCGCATTATCAGAGAATAATTTGTACCCATAGATTTTACAAGCAACTAAGCACTCAGTCATGAATTCAGGCCCATGAGAGGTGTTGTCACATACGACCTTTAACAGTGTCATTACTGATGATTATGGCTAAATGGCTAATGATTATCAGTGAGCAATTACATCTGGGAATCTGCTGCAATATGGTGGAGCAGGTCCCTATACAGCTTCCAAAAAGGACAGTCAAATTCTAGGAGACCAGGAATTCAGTCGTATTTCTGTGACCAATGTGGAATTCTCTCCCTACAATGTTTCGGCTAAAAAAATACTAATCAGGGAGGTGAGTACTTTTAAGAGCACACATTGACAAAAATATGCAATAACACTGCAAGTTAATTTCATAACAATGATGTATATTGGAAATGTATTTGACAGTGGCAATGCGTTGCTGTAACAGTGATAGCTATATACTGTAAACCTCCCTATGTCGCTAGCCATCTTATTCATTTTAATAAAATGGTATCAGTAAAGCACAACATAAGACAACACTCATGTTCATAGACAGATGACAATAGCTTGCATGACATTCTTCCCCAAATCACTTTGGTTCACACAATCCTAAGATACGGTATATTTTTTGCAGACTCGATGCATCTGGTCATAAAGGTAACTGTCACTTTCAAATCCTGATATACATACGTGCATTTGTCATCGTCAGATTACAAGCCCCCAACCATTATCTTGTGGCTCCGATGAGGCACCACAAACAGCTCCAGCGCCATCTACGTTTGAAACTTCGCGAGTGGTTTATTTGACGTCTTTGTTCTCAGAAGGCAGACAGGGATAGCGTGTGGCTTCTTTCCAGAGAGGCTGTCTGTCTGCTACAGCCGGTGCACAATGCAGGACCCTCAGGAACAAAGTCAGGGCAGGAACAAAGACTTGGAAGCAACGCCGCTCACACAGCTCACAAAGGCACACGCCTTACGCAATTTCATCCTTCATTCTTACAGCAGGCAGGCAGAAAACGAAACGAGAATGAGTAATAAGCGAGTCGGAGTGTTTCTGTAAAAACGTGGTATGCTTTAATAACTCTGAACAGGTAATTCTTGTGTGACGGCGCTGATGATATCACCATTGCAGTGGAGCAGTAACTGTTGGACACAGTAAGTGAAAGGCGCTGAATCCGACACCAATCATTGTTAAGACCCCATGCGTCCAAGGATGTAATATCATAACAATGCACTGTCCCGCTTCCTCCAACACCAACACCCACACCCACAATCTTCACTGTAACATAAACAAAGAGAATTGAAACCATTACCAACCAAATGAAACCACTTCTGCCATCACATGACCACTCTCAGGCTACACCCACCTTTGTCCGGAGGTCTAGCCTGCCTTCACTCATCCATTTTGACCATTTTTGTGGTGGTGTCTTCCTCTCCCTCTGTGTCCCCTCTCCTCTTCCTCAGACCCTTCATCTTACGCGTCTGCAGCTTTTCCAGGTCCTGCTTCTGCATGTGCAGCCGACCAAATTTGGTGCCAAAGGCATCATGGGAAATGTTCTTTTTCTTCTTGGGCTGGGGGGGAAAAATAGTTTAAAGAATTACAGGAATGAATTATATAAGGTGTGGAATGAGTATCTGTTTGATTAGCAGAAAAAATAAATCATATTTTCTATCTACTGACATTCTTTTAGTAGTAAGGATTTCTTAATATGCGCACATGCTTTAACCAAGTAAACTGAATCAGGTGTATGCAGAGGCTGGCCATTACAGGCCATAAACTATTGTAATCTGTCGGACCAAAGAGCGATTCCTTTCCGTACCCTCCGCTCCCAGCCATGTGAGCTGGTATCAGGAATACTGGCCAGCGTGTGTGTTTGTGCACAGCCGAGAGGGAATGGAACACCCCGTTTGCAACCCTGCAGAGTGTTTACTTTGAGACCATTCTCTTCCGTAAACACAATTCTACCAATACGTTTAATTTGAATTCCAATCAACGCCCGAAAGGACCTGTTTACAGCCTCTTAGAGACTTTGTGTGCTTCTTTCAGGGCGCAGGGAAAACACAAAGTAGTGTGAGGGAGGGCCTGAATAAAGGTCCCAGGCCTTTATCTTCACTATGGAAGGCTTTGTTTTGTGATTACATGTAATGAATAAGTAGCAACAGTTTAATAACTTAGGTTATGATTTTAGCCTGGCAATTTTTTGCAGTCAGACATTTTTAAAAGAAAAAAAATCTAATGAATACTTTTTTCTTTAGTAGCATGTTTTTGTGCCTATCTACTCATTATTTTAATAAATATGGGCACTGTATATGCTATAAGACATCTGCTAAATAAACTGTCAACAACTTTGTGAAGAATTTGTATTCATACAGATTCATACATTTATTTTGGGCCAACATAATGTAACCACTGACATCTTTGCAATATGAATTGATAGACGCTGAGCAAAGTATAAACTATAAAGCCCTGTGGAACGCTACTGCAAATATGAAGCATTATTTTTTCCAGCACACAAATTCTGCTTCACTCCATTTGGCTCAAAGGGTGGACATGTATTTTATTCTTCTTGTGGAGCCAAGGAATTAATAAAACTAATACAAGTGGGGAAACCCGGTCTTAAGAATGAGTTCAGCTATTTTTGTTCTCTTCTTCCCCACTTCTTAATCATGCCGGCAACACAGTCTCTAAAGGCTGTTCATTGGTTGCTTTCATCTTTCCCAGCCAATCAGATTTGCAAAACATCCTGCAGCATAACTAACATACAGTGAGACGGAAACAACAATGTAATTGACATGTTTTGCCTTATTCTGAAATGCACAGGGTATAGCTGGGGTGTTTACTGTAACTGTCAGGTGTTCTACCTTCAGAGCCTTGGGCTGCCGGTGTGCAGTCTTATACAGGTCGTCAGAGGCCAGGTGTGTTCTCCTCATTACAAAATCGAACGAGGGTCCCATCTCCTCCAGCTCGATCCTCGGTGTCCGACACCCAGACTTCTTCAACAGGACTCTGCACAAAAAAAAGCAAGGCAAGGCAATAAGCACGCAGAGCAGTCAATGTTTCCAGCGCTCTCCAGCACAAAGCATAATCAGAGCTTCAACTTTGTAACGAGGACCATCTACGCAGAAAAGAGAGAGAAAAATTAAAACAAAACTCTGTATCCCATATCTACCCAAGTGCCTGCATATTGCTATTGAATGACTCTGATAGCCATTCTCTGAAAAAAAAAATCAAACCCAAGGAAAGTGATTGACTGAATGTACAGAGTATTCACAAATTAACCTGTTAATGCAATCAGTTTGGATGTGCAGTGAGTGCATCTGAACAAACACTCTCCTTGAGTTTCACCTTTTGGTTCTCATTAAACGGGCGCAAAAGAAGTTTCACGGTCTTATATACATGTAAAGTAGTACCAGTAGAGTGAAATTGTAAAATAATGCAAATAGTTATGTACTGAAAGACTATGTTGAGGTATATGGTAACAGCTGCACTCAAGCACTTCATGGTTTTGAGGAACAGGACTAGTTACATCAGGGTCAGAGGTGAAACCCAAGCGGAGCTCAGAGTCTCTCCCCACCACAGCTCACATGTGAATAATTTAGTGCCCTGCCACATACAGCAAGAACACGCTGAACCGCAATCTCAAGTCGAATACTTTGGCTACTCCCAGCTCTCGAATCTGACATGTGGATGATGCAGTGCAGAAGCTACGGGCCAAATATTTCTCCTACACACAGTCCCTCTGAAATCATGCCCTTCAGACTGCATCTCGGTCCCACCTCAATCCCCACCCCCTAACACCTGCTATTTGTATTACTTGTGATTTATTTTACATGTAATGTTGCAATGTGTTATGGATTCTGTGATCTCGTGACTGTGATGTATGGTAGTGTGTGTACTTGGCTTCCCTTAGTTTCAAGGCTGTCTAGTCTGTTTGCACAAGTTAACTTGTAGCAGGGCTTTAACAATGTTATGCTCACATTCACTGGTCTGGGAGTGTTGTTATCCTGGTCTGACACTGTTGCTCATTTAACTGGAACTGATACATTTTTGTTCTTTTGTGCTGGAAGTTGCTTTGGATAAGAGCGTCTGCTCAATGAAAGTAATGTGATGTAATGTAATCTAATACTGGAACTCTGCAGACAAATAGGCTGAAGTGGATTTCTGAGGCCTTAAAACCGCAGACTGAATGGGTTTTCAGCCGTGACCGTATCTGTAGTGAAGTGCAGGACAAAAAGTCGGACAGAAGGCCATACTTGTAGCTGCGCATGTAGATCTTCCCCTCAAGGGCCGTGAAGTGAAGGAGATGCTCCAGTCCTGCCAATCGCACAGAGGGCACGGTCGGGCCCCTGAAGAAGTCTGACAGCAGGAAAGCAGAAGGATCAAAAGCCTGTCTCGCCTTAGCTGACATGCAGGAGACCAAACACGCTAACACACATACCTTTGCTACAGACATTTTTCAGGGGTTTGCTTATGACACTGTCAAAATGTGAAGTAAAACTGCAAACTGCAAGCTCCCGGCACTCTGCGCTCAGCTAATTGGAGGGTGTCTGGGACGAACTCAATGACCTGCTTTTTCTTTTTTTTTTTCCCTCCCCCCAGCCTCTTCTGAAATCACATGACTCGCGAATCACCCGGGGAGTTTTCGTTTCATTACAGCCCGTAAGAGGGCTCTCCACAGAATTCAGGCGCGTGGTCCCGGCGCAATACAACAAATTAATGTTCCAAAAATGACCTCAGTGCAGGCTGTCCCTCAGCGGGGAACGGATGCCCCCACCCCACAGGAGGTTGTACCTGTGAGAATACTCCGAAGGCGTTTGTACTCGTTATCCGTGTCAAAGGCCTCTCCTGCAAACACCAGCAGGGGCTTGGTCCCCTCAGGGCAGGTGCTCTTCTGGATAAAACCAATAACACATTTTGTGAATATGACAGGGAAAATGGCAGAAGATAAATAGCTTATTTCCTTTCCTTATTACCTTTTTGCAGTGTTTTCTATAAATCACAAAATACAAATGAGAGTGGTGTTGGCAGTGTAAATGTTTAGCAATTTTAATTGGTACAGAGCCAACACAAAACATTCCCTTTAAATTGGAAATTGTGTTATACTGGAATTGGATCAATCCTTTCATCAGTTAAATTAAAAACCTATTACAAGCCTTACAGGCTTGCCTTAATTTTCACATGGCTGCTAGAAATTCATTGTTAGTGATAGAGCTGTGAAATGTACATTTCAAATAACTCTCCACCACTTTAAGTACAGAGCTTTAATTTTGCATATGCATTCATGATCACTGCAGCATACGACAAAGACAGACCAAAGACAATGCTGGCTGTCTCTCTCTCCAAATGTTACCTTGATTTCTTTCAGAGACGTGAACTTCTCGATGCCCAGCTCAATCATATCCAGCACATGGAAATCAAACATGCGACCTGAAATTCAAAATCAGATCAACAGAAAAGGTCACGGTTTTATCTCCAGTCCAAAGTACATATACTGCCTTCTTTCTTTTTTTTTTTTTTTTTAAAAAAAGGTATTCTTACCAAATATGAGGTTGTTTGGTCGTTTTTTGTTGTGTGAGCCGAATAAAAACAAAGAGCAGTCAGACTTCTTGGAAAAAAATTCCTGGAAATCAAACCAAGACGTGTATCATCATTATTCTGCATTTTCAACTCATATATTTAACTTTAACTTTAGTTCATAATACCTCAGTTGTAAACTTGTAAACTGTAAAACTAACCTGTACAATTGTAAATTAATTGTGATGTTTGTTATCTTTTGATTATGTGTGACATACATGTTGCACCATACAAATATTAATGCAAGTGTAAACTGTTGACAATAACCCTTAATATAATAGGGGAAAGGGTCATGAAAAGATGTCATCGTAAAACTGGCAAAAAGAAATGAGGAAGCAATAGACCCTTGTTTTCATCAAAGGGTTCGTATGAAAAACAGTTCAGATGAAATAAATTCCCAGTCACACATAGAACAGTAACAATATCCATTAACAATAAAAACATGTAAATCATTCATGCTCAAGAACGTGGAGCTGGTTTCACCACAAACATAACTGCAAGAATGATCTCAAATACAACTCTGTCAAATGATAAGGACAAAAATAGCTGAGTTCACCTTCAGAATGATTTCACACAACATACCAACAATAAAACACATCAACTAGTGTTATTTACAGAATTGACACGGCCACAGATAGAGTATTTGAAAAAATGTGAATCCTCTGGTTTGACTGATCACAACTTAGAAATAATAGTGACTTTGTGACTATGGTCTACAGCTTTTCTCATCATTCTTATTGTGAACAGGCCTTCAAACACTCATTTCAAAGCTGCTGTGCTTGCAAAAAGCAGAAGGAAGCTCTAGGTGTTCCGGTCTTTAAGTGGTATAGGTAGTAACTTCTTTACTGCATACTCACCAATGACGTCTGATCTTCAAATGGACGTGTTATATTTTTCCTTAAGGACAAAGCGCAGATGAACCCGGTTAAACCTTGCTTAATAAGACAACCCTCTAAATGTCACTTTTTCCAAAACCACCAGCCAATAATAAATGAAGAAAAACGTGTTTATGAAGGCTTTATTTAAACGTTATGAACACCATATGAAGGTACGTGTACTGTTATGTATAACCACAAAAAATATACAATTTGTCATAATGGTTTTCAATGAATCCATATATTTTGCTTGTTTCGGTAAATGTTTAACTGATGTATGTCACGCACTATAAATTCAGTTATTTTTTCCACTTCAATACAACATGTTTTATGTTCCTTCTTCCTTAAAGAGGAAATACATTTACTCAAACACATTATTTAGATGACAGGTTTACACAGAATTAATAACTACTTACTTTTTGTACAGAACAGCACTAGGTTTCTTCAAGGCATACTGCAAAACAAAAGTGACAGTGTATATTAGCACATTTCCTCTGAAACCTTACACATTTTTCAATTACAGAACTTAGGGATACACAAAATATTATCCATTTAAATGTCTCCTTGGTTATGCAGTCAGTGGGAAAGATTCAACACATATTATGGAACCATCTTGCCATATTAAAGTTCGGTAGAATATAATAGTAGCTTTGATAACTAAAAATTAAGGCACAAATACAAGTGACACTTACAATATCCTTCAGGGCTTGTGTGACCGTTTCACTTGTGTTCCCACCTTTAATTAGCATGGCAGTCTTAACGTTTTCTATTAGTTTGGGCTCTCTGCCTTGCAGAAATCTTTTGGACCGCTTGGTTTTCGGTTTTCTGAGAAGGGAAAAGCGTATTTACACCCAATCAATATCAGTGACAGAGCTATTTAAATATACATAAGAAAATGATTCAGTTGCTTTATAACATAACGTATAACGTCAGAGTAACAACTTCATGCAATTAGCTGGCTTGTTAGACACCTGGTTGGTGGCTCGTTGTGTGTGACACGGGACCAGTAACCCATTATAATGTGGACTTTAATTCCACCTTAATTCTACCCGATTTATTGTTCACTTAGCAATGACCAAAACTGTGGTTTTAGCAACTTCGCTTACATAAATAACACGAATTCACGTTCCGTTCATGCTGCGTGTCAGCTGTGACACCTGGTTGATCTGCTGCGACACCACTAATTAAGTGCAACATTATTTATTATGGTACACTGACAGTCCTGAACCCGATCTGGTAACCACCCTAACGAGTTGCTAACTTTGATAGTCTAACAAGCGAGGATGTACGGCGATTTAACAAACATAGACTAGCTTGCTACAGTGTGGCATGAAAAGACTAATCGCGTATTCTAGAATATTTACCCGGCGATTTTCTCATTTCAGATCAGGTAAAATGTAAAACTTACACAACGCCGTCCAGTTGTGTCATTTTGATAGAAGAAGGTTCCGTGATTCAAGGGGAAAACTTTTAATCCATCCAACTCCACGTGAGTACACCACGGACAGGCAAACAGGAAGGGACCCGACGCAGTCGCATGCTTTCTGCGTCATTTCCGCCACGCTGTCTTGACGTGTCTACACAGTTGAAAAGTACTGATGTACGGTACGGATCTTTAGATCAGCGTATTTTGTCGCAATCAACCAAAAAACTACAGTGTATGGCAGTTAATTGTCGCGCAGGATTCTTAAATACGGAAATGAAGACCCGTATACATGATTTTTGTATATTATTAATAAAAATTTAAAGGTTCACTACAGCAGACCATTTGGTCTGGGATATAAGGTATACGGTGCATTTTTGTCTGTAGTCTAGTAGACTGGGAAAAACTTACTAATCCCCTCGTGCAAATTTTGGGATGCAGATCTGCAGAAGTGAAAAAGGGGAACTAGGAAGGTGGATTCTCAGATCTGCACTCTTGGCCAAAAATAAGCAGGCGTCCCCAGCTCACATGTAATAAATATTACAGTAAGAAAGATGCCCACCTCCAGGTTTGTGTGCTGGGTTAGGAGAACAATGTGTCCAAACAGCCTACAAATGAAACCTAAATTCCCACATCAAAAGCTATGAATTGTATGTGATTAGGCAGTTCATGCATGTGATTTAGGTATGCAAAGGAAAAGCACATAGAGATAGTAAATAATAGTTTAGTAAATGAATCTTGATTATATTTAGATGTGATTATGGTACTGGTGTTGCTAGGCACATTGAGTTCAGCTTTTTCTCCTTTTTTCCCTATATATTTTTATTTTTATATTTTCTATACGTGCATATCTTCATACCATATGTATTGCCATATTATACATACATCATATATATCATTTAGTATCGGATAACTCCAAACAATGTATGAAATACGTCAAAAGTGCTCTTTCGGGTCATCGTTAGTGGAAGTCTGGTATAATGCGTGATCGTGAGGCACCATGTGAACACCACATAAGGTAATGTTGAACTTATAGATTATTATTATGCTCTTTGTGCATGTTAGTATAATATTAGGCACTGGTCTTAAGGATAGTTGTTATGCATTGTGTACACTAAAACTGCTGTTGTATACCTATGTATTGCTATTGGTTCTCAGCTTGAAACTCAGTCATTGTGCTACTGGCTCTTGTGTAGAGTGTGTTCTTGTTAGTTGTGCTGTTCTTCTCCTATATGTTTTGTGTATCTTGCCAAGATGGTTCTGTTAGTCACTCATACCAAACGGGAAAGAATAATCAATAAATCCATAAATAAATGAAAGGTAGGTTTATTACACTTCAACAATCCTTAATATAATATCGAGTCAGCTGTTAAATAAGATGATAGTGCTTTAAAATGTTCTATTTATACAGCGGAGGTATAAACTTAACATCGGACAGGCTACAATCCAACATCAAAACCAGACCATTGGTCATCCTGCGTGCCAAGTCGGCTGTCATAGTATCTCTTTATCAAAATGTGGCATGTCCTTAACAGTAATAAAAACTTTAATAAACTGTATATTTTACTGTGCTTACAAAGGAAAACATTGTCAAGAAAATTAACTGTATGGACGTGCTTTATGCTATGTGTGTATTTCAAAAAAGAGCCACTAGATGTCTTCATAGGCCAGCCTTGAGAATGCATCAGCCGGTAAATCCTTGGAAGTGTGCTCATGCTCGGGTTTTGTGCTGATAATCAAGACTTGCTCACAGAGAACCTTACAAGGGTGTGTTCTCCTTTCTGCTGTTAATAAGGTCAAATCAGTCCTGCAGGTAGTGCTAGTGGTTATTAGTACATTAATATCCTAGTCAGCGTTGAATTACTTGTACAGGAAGCGTAGCAGGTGTGCGGTGGGCTAGTGCGACAATCTTGGACTAGCTACCAACCACTACCATTTTTTTTGGAGGGGTCATCTTTAAAAACCCTCTCTTAGGGGCTTGACATTGTAATAATAATAATAATAATAATAATCATAAAAATGTAACACTAAGCTTAACGTTTGGTGGAGCTACGAAAAACTTAAGGTATGGCTTACAAACTGCAGTTCTACATTTTTTGAGAGTCCTCACATATCCCTTTTTATTGAACACGACAGTAAAAAAAAAAAAAAAAAAAAACACGGAAGCATGCAGCACTGGCGCAGACTCAGAGGGTTAGCACAGGACAAGAATTAGTTGACTGTAGTGGAAATGCAAATCATTTCTAATCGGGCACAACATCCCCGTTCCGGCCGTGCATGCGAGGGGTACCAGACTCCTGAGAGCCCGAGTCTGTGGTGAACCTCCTGCAGGATGCGCCATGGCCAGCGTAGGCGTTCAGAGACCTGGACTTCCCCGAGGAGGTCTCACGAAGGGTTCCACAAAGCATTAGTGAAATGATTTGTTATATGTATGGTATGGTGTATTGTATCATGATCACATATTCCAAGATAAAATAAATCCTTGTCAGTGAAGTTTTCTTTTTGACTTCCAAAGGAATTGTGACACTGCAAAATTAGGAGGTTATGGTGACTGCACTTGTAAGTTTTCTTCTCTCATGCCATATTTAAATCCGCATTTGAAAGAAATAAATATTTTTGATGTCTATGCATGATAGGTTCAGTGTTCCTAGTATTTGCGGCTCTTTATCAATGGATCTACAGGTTAGCTACACTGGTTGTGCAAAATGAGTCGAGTTTCTTCACTGGGTAAACCTTGTGCTTTCACAATCACAGCCAAATGCTTCAGGTTTACAGAGGGAAATGTACACATTTGACTCAAGATTTTCAAGCTCTCTTTAACCCAGCAAATCTTCCATCAATTAACCAAAATGTTTTGTCAGCTTCTAATTTTCTCTCAATTAATTAATTTTTGAATAGCACTGAGGATCAGCCACAAATATAACATTACTGAGGCAGCTCTCTGAGGAGAGGTTTTTCACCTTGGTAACACCACAAGCTAATTGTGCTATCTGACCCATAATTTTAAGTGGGGTATTACAGTCAAATCCCATTTTTTACTGTCAAATCCCAACAGTTTAGCTAGTTCAATGTGGTTTATGGTCATCATTTTAATCCTCAGTAATATTTAATGCCAGAAAAATTACTTTCTGTACAAACAAGGTAAATTATTTTCTGGGGGTATTTTTTTAATGTGGTAAACCATGCAGATGGAATGGTTCAGGTGTAGGCATAAAAAGGGAAGCTTGTGGGAAGGGACAGGCAGAGGAGAGCAAACATCTAGCTAATGACTGTGACTGTGGTGATCCGCTGGAATGTGAACTTTGTTTCTTTGCCCCCTGTTTACAGAACCTGCTGTTATCAGGGACCAGAAAGGAACAATGTTTCCTGCCAACTAAGAGCAGGAACTCATTTTATGCATTTTATAAATACTGGTTTAATTGAGTCATGCAAAAAGTTAAGATGATCGTTATTAGGGTCATTACAGAAAATACCACAATGGTGAGTATGCTTAGGGCAGAGCAACACAGAAACTTGTTTCCTGGATATAGGATACAGCACTGAAGTATAATGAATGAATGGGGTATAATGAATTGGGGCTCTCTCCCTGAATGTAATGATGATTTTTTTGCATGGATTCATAACATCAAACATAGTGTCAAAATAGGTTTGTATTAGCATGTTTAAAATGTGTGGCCTTTGTCTCTCCTTGGGGGAACCGGGTATGTTGAACGCATTCAAACAAGTGATACAAAATGCAGCCTTAGGTGTTAGATTGTGTTTGTGCTGTTGAAAATTAATTCTGGAGGGACATGTTGCATGTTTTTGTAATACCGGAGTGTTTACCAGGATTTCCTGGTTAATACAGAGCTGTTAATGTTACGTTATCACCAACACTTTTCCTCTGTTGGTGTTATCAGTTTCATTTGATAAGAAAACAAGGCTAATGTATCGGAGTGCACAATAATTCTCACATTTCTTAGATAATTATGACAATCCTTCCATACCGATTCTACTACAGGATTAGCAAAGTTAAGTGAAGTTCAGAGGCTTCTTCCACTTAGCAAGAGACTAACATACAGCTCTGCCTACATATACATTCATGTATTTAAGCTGATAAATTTCTCCATCAGTAGGATTTTGCTTAGATCCAAATTTGATCAGAACTGGGTGGTATCAGAATTTTAACAAAAAATTTCTTCACAACATGTAGTAAGGCTTCAGAATTGAACATGAAAACTCAACTAGTGATTAAACTACAAACATACTCAGTTTCAAAGGCTAAAGTAGACTGACATATTGTGGAAGTGTTGCTCCACACAGTCGTCTTCAGCTTGTATGCGGAAGTGTACGTAGTGAGTGCATCTGTATAATGTCTGAAGAGTGAGGTGTACATTAAAATAACAGGAGGACAGAGCAATATTTTTTATTAAAGCATCAAGCTCATAGTACAGATATATTTAGCACATCTTGACCAACCAAAGAATAGCAAAAGAATTTAAACACCAAAGTTTCCCTTCAATACATCCTGATACTCAGTCCTGCAATGGCGCCCTTCCTCGTTATTCTACGAGAAACCCCTTCAATCCCTTCCCCGGGAAAAACTACAAGGGACTCAAGGGGAAGGTAGAAACAAGGTGAAACACACAAAAAACCCACGATCCAAAGATTGTGAACGTCATCTCCTAACTTCAATAAATTGGTTTGGAACACTGGATCAAAACAAAAAGAAAACAATACAGAACAGTAGAACAAAATTGGTCCGCGGCAGAAACTCATTCCTTAGAAAATGTTTTGGAAAAAAAAAAAAAAAAAATCTCATTACCATACAGTGTAAAAAATGCATTTGACTCATTTTTTTAAAATTCATATTTAAATATATAAAACTGCCGTGTTCCAAACCAATTCAAAAAGACAACTCAATTAGACACTTTCCAATTCAATTACTTCAAGAGTAAATGACTTCATCCAAAAACAGTCACCTTGGTGTTGTTTATGGACAGCGCTGGTGCAAATATACCATCAACCTGTCACTCGTGCTCCTAAAACAATGGCTGCTACTGACCTCACTTTCAAATGTTGCTGTATGGAATTCACCCAAAGGACCCTGATCAGAGCTGGCTCTCGGGCAAAACTGAAACCACTCCAAACGCCACGTCAGACATACTGGAGGGATACAGTTTCAAATATCATCTTCACCCCGATCCTCGCTCGAATCACAACACATCTCACTTCAGCGGTCCTTTTGGTCTGAACTCCCTTTTCTCGGAAATCCCCGTGTTTTTTTCCCACTTGCCTTATACTCCACAACCCACACACTTCAGAGGTTTTAGGAGCTTTCCTGAAACATCCTCCCAAGTCCATTCCCAACGGGGAAACCGAAAACGTACAGTGCATCTCTAATCCTCCAGAGTGCTGAAAGCAGTCCAGGACCTAGGCGCAGAGACTAATTCTTCCTACTGGCTCCAGATCTGTTGGCAGAGTCAAATTAATCTGCATTCTCTGGCAGGAGAAGCATCATAAACACCACCAATCAGGCAAACCAAAGGACAACCAAGCGAGATCTTTCACAGATGAATGCAAAAGTTGAAAATATATGTAAAAAAAATTTCCATAACTGAATACTAAAGATCTGCTTTCAGCACTTCAGGATATTAAAATGAAAATCAACCCAGTAACCCAGGAGGTATCACCACTTGTTCAATATAAACACGTTACATTATCAGGATGTCTCAGTAATTTTTTTTTTTTTTATATCCAAATTACAGCCAATAAAAGAAAGGAAGATGAAGCACATGGATTACCTGACACAGGAGGAACACAGCGCAGCTTTACAACACTGTCAAGCAACACGGCACTAGTAGTCACATGCACCACGGCGTGACAGGATCTTTCCGTCACCGAACAAAAGGGCATTGACACTACTCCAAAAAAACTGCAATGGAGTCACATTTTGGACCAATTCACTGCAAAAAACGTCTGCGCACAACAAAATTAATAAAACGGCAGTTTATGCAACAGTTATGTGTGGAATGATCCGGGACGACCCTGGCATGCTCTGATCGGCAGGCGTCTATTGTGTGGTTACCGATTTCTGTACAGGGGGGAAAAAAAGAGAGAGAGAGAGGGTGTATATTGTTTAGAAAAAGAAAAATGCTTTGCTGGGCAACCGCTGCGCTAAGCAAAGAGTCGGATTCATTATTCCCCATTCAGGCCCGGACGGTGCAGCTCAGAGGGGAGCCACACAGTGTCAAGCATGGTTCTGGGGCCAGCTGACCCGTCACACTCTGAGCAGGGAGGGCGGTTCTGCTCAGCCCAGAACAATACGCCTCCTGCTGGATGGGGGAGGCCCTTGCGCTGACCCTGGACCGCCGCCACCCGGGTTTACCTGGCAACATCCGACACCAACTTTAAAAGGGGCTTACTTAGTGCATTTATATTCTAGCAGGGCAAAGACTATATAGACAATTTGTATACATTCAAAACACGGCAAATTCTTTCACTAGAAAAAATGGTGAAAGAAAGAGCCTTTCAGTAGATTGCTTTGGTTTTTTTTTTTCTTAAAAAACATTTAATCTGATTGTAATCTTGCTGACATTAATGTTTCTGAAATCACAGACTAAGGAGGTTCTCAAACAAGAGCCGTCCTCTTAAAATGTAAGATGAAATCATAAAGTGCACATTTACAAGGTAGCCAGTTACTCATATTAGAAGCTACTTGTTTCATTTGATTGTTATTTCTTTAACTAAAGCTCATTTCTGCGGGTTAGGCTTTAAAAAGTGCTCTGCCCAAACACGTGGCCAAGTGACTGTGATGACAAAAATGTGGGCGGAGTAAACGAAGTGGTTTGTGGATCAGACTTTCAAAGTAAATTCCTTTGTGCCCAAAGCAAACTGCTGCTGCCGAGGCTTCAGGGTCAGGCAGCCGGGCCCTGCTGGTCAGCTGGGTGCAAATACGCGTTACACGGCTTCTGCCTGGGACTCTGTACTGCCCAGTTCCAACAAACTGCACTCTGCAGTTTCAAAAAATACATTTCTTGCAGTGAAAAAAATGGTAACCAATTCGATTTGCACTGCATTTAACTGAGTGTGCAACATAACCAGAACTCTGGACTAACTAGAACCAGGCATTTAAACACCTCTGGACTGGGTTACAGTAAGAACTGATCTTGACGTATCTATAGGGAAATATACGGCAGTGTTGCGCTGTGGGATTTTGAAAGAACGGACAAGTATGTGGACACTGCAGGATTAGATGCTTTTATATACGTTTAACCGCTTAACACTGCACAACACTGCAGCAAGAACAGCAAAGGGAACAGCGCAAAGAAAAGGAGGGAGCCAAAGAGAGGGGTGTGTGTGTGTGTGTGTGAGAGAGAAAGAACCCACACGTTAAGAGGGTAACAAAGTGCACTCAAAGGCCAAAAAAAAAAGAGATGCAGAGCACACTTAGAAAAGATTACAGGGTTATCACTTCACTTTCCTAAATGGTAAAGTGAGCAAAGTAACCACACAACACAGGCGGGACCCATCGGAGCATGTCAGGGCCCTGCTCTAGTGGGCCCGGAAGCCCTGTCTGTGGGGAATGAGGGGGGAGACCTGCAGGAAAGGGCCGCGGCGGCGGGCGATCCTCAAACAGAGCGTGTTTAATTCCTCTACATGCACTTCAAGATCACAGCAAGAGTGAGCTAGAATATCTAAACAGAGAAAAGAGCTTTCATGCAAGATACCTAAGTCGTAGATACAAGAATGCATACAATTCAAACTCGAGGATAATCTAGGTTCTGTGGCACTACCAGGGCCAGTAGATTCTAAACGATAGCGGCGGAGGGGCAGAGCGCTCCCCGCCGGAGGGCTGGGCCGGACGCCGGGGACGAGCCCCTGGCGGCCGGCTTTCTTTTTACGCTTCTTCTTCATGTTTGCGGCTCAACTCTGCTGGTTCTGCTGGCGGTTCTTGGCGTAACTGGTGAAAACGAAGTTGTAGTCGTTGAATTGGGCCAACTGGCGGTCGAGACGTTTGTAGCCCTCGAGTTTCTGGGCGGAAGAAAAGACACTGCGACATTTGGAGCTCTGCAAGGACAAACACAGGAGAAAGGGGGGAGGGTGAACAGGCTGTACGGAGCACATCTGTATGTACGGAGCACATCTGTACGAAGTGTAACTTCACAGTCGACACTCTCGATAAATGACTTCTCATTTCCTCACAATCACCAACAGACTTCGGACAAAATACAGCGCAAGACTAAAGGCGTGAGAAGGGGATTTAGTTCCAAATGCTGTATTTGCCGAATAAGACGTACTTATAGAAAGGATCATACAAGGATTTACAACAAATAAAAGTGATTAGGTAAATGGTGTTAAGAGGGTTGTTGGGTAAATATTGATGATTAAAACAGTGAGTAGGTAAATGGTGGCACAAAAGTGATAGGTGATTAGGTAAATGGTGATTTAAAACGTGATTAAGTAAATGCCGATAAAATACCTGATTAACGAAAAGCGTCGTCACAAATTTCCCTGGCTTGAAGACATCCACAACTTTCCTGACCAGATCATCGTAGGACGTCTGAGAAAGGTTGGTTTCGAAGCTAACGTAGGAGAACTCTGGCTCTGGGGTGATGTGGATCGTCCAGTAAGTTCCCTGCGGAGAAGGCCAAACCCGTCAGGACGTTTTCACAGACCAGCGATGTGTCTCACATGACTTAAGTCAGAAGTAAAAATGTGATAACGCTTTGCTGGATGAGAACAAAGAGCCAACTTACATCAGTTTTCATTCCATTCATGGAATAGCCACAAGGGTTGAACATTGTGGCATCAATCACAGAACCTGGTATCAGGTCACGTATTCCACTCATCTGGAGGAAGAGATCAAAAGCATGGTCGACAAATTACACAGAGCTTCCATCAATAAAAAGCACAGCTCAATAATACTCATGTGAGGAGATTCTCCGCATAATCTGGAGACATGAAACTATTTTGAGAGGAAAAAATTGCACTGTGGATTGAAGACAGAAATTTGTTACATTCTGAATCAAACACAGTTACCACTATCCAGAACTACTTATGCCAAAAAATTAACAGCTTTAGTGTAAACTAGGCAAAGACTAACAGGCCTATTTCCCTGACTGTGCAGTCACCCTGATGCAAGGAGTGTTATGGACACTACTCAGAATCCAACATTAAGCTGCAGCATAAACAAGCAGGGAAAAATGCTTTCACGAGCGACATCATTAGCAACCTCATCCGAGTGACATCATTAAAGAGCCCTGTAACGTGAACGGCTGTTAAAGACCCTTACACGAGTGACATCATTTGCAGAAACACCGTCTTTCATGTAGAACTGGTCCATAACCGCTGGGTCAAGGTCACTCATCAGGACTTCCAGTGTCTGATCCGCATGCTTGTTCTCCCAGAACTCTGGCAGATCCAGAGTAAACAGGTACCTGAAAAAGGAAGGGGAGAGCTCAGGGAACACAGGCAGCGTGTACAAGCACAGCACCTTTCAGGCACCGTCTTCTCATTAAGAACAACAGCTTCTGATTTCAAACAGAGGTGGCCTTAATTGAAGAAAAAAGAAAAAAAAAAATCATCTAATTATTCTAAGGACCTGCAGTGAATCAAACCACGAATGAGCCGCCTTACCAGCAATCAGAATTCAAACGTCCCATACAGTAGGCTGCTCCGTCTGGAAAAGGGAAAAAGAAATGATTAAACACCTTTTATGAACAATATCTAACAAACCCTAACCAAGGTGATCAGTGGGGTTCGCATCATAATCTGCATGGACTGCAGTGAGCTACGACAGGCAGAGGTAGTGAGGTGGTGTGTGACCTTGCAGCACATAGCAGCTGCCTTAAGCTGCTTTATTGTACTGGAAGTGGCTTTGGATAAGAGCGTCTGCTAAACGAATGTAAAGTGATAACGTCAGAAGGTACGGCTGCTGACAGGAGAGGCAGGGCTTACTCGGGAATATCTGGCTGAGAAACTCCACTTCCTCCTGGAAGTTCCTGTGGGGGAACTCCTGATGAGCGGGCTTCATGAAGTTCTTGCGGGAGTAAAAAAAGTTCTGTGGGGAGGTTGAATGACAGTTAGTTGCAGGCGAGTTCCACAATCTGATAAACAGCGACACTCATAAATTACTTTAGCTTGCCCCAAGCCCTCACCCATCACTAATGCTCCAGAAATAGAAAGGGCTTCGCTCTTTTAAAACCAAAAAGATAAGAATATACACATTCATAATTGTAAACCGTCAATCCAAGCATGAATTTAAGAGCTTCAAATGGCAGGTAGTCCTGAGCCTGATGTTGTTCTGAGGCTGGAGCTATGTTAGGCATAATGTTTAGACTGGGTGGGCTGGTGTTGGGGGTTAATTTATTGGGGGGGGGGGCAGGTACCTCAATGGCGTCGAAGCCGCAGTACTCCCTGGCCAACTCCAGCAGAGGCACCAGTGCTTGCAGTAAGAGGGTGGTTCCACATGTCTTCAAAATGAAACGTCTCTTGGAGACAAACATGCTACTCTCACTGTTGGGAAGAGAAAAGAAAAGAACAGAGTTCACTGAGGAGATCATGAACAGGAAACCGTACTGCAAACTGCATTTTAACACCCTGCTCTGTGTGTGGATTCCCAAAGGGACACTGGCATAGTGTCCGCTTCATTTTTTTTAACCACCCATCTACAGCCATGTACAGTAAGAAAGATGCCATTTCACTTAGATACATGTCTGCTCAGTCTCACCACACCCTTTTATGGTAAAAATGAACTGACCAAAGTCTTGTGTAACATAACTGCTTCCACTGTTTACATTACACAAACAATACTGCAATGAGCTGCCACGTTGCCACACAATGGTGTGCATGCACACACACTGCAAGTAAACGCTACACACTTCCCTTAGTCTGGCCAGGACATGACCTTAGGTGCTATCCTGTTAACTGCTTGCCACTTCTTTCAAATGGAATATACCGCATCATAATAAAAGTAGCATCTTAGTACAGTGACCTCTGAGGAAGGCTCTCAAAGCCTGGCGTATGACTGCCAGGACCACATGCCAAATATATATCGACGGGCCTGGTATTTCTGTATAAAAGGGTGCCTCATGTTGGGCAGTGGGTGACATTGAACAGACATTGAACGATGACATCAGACAGAACGCGGTGGTGATGGGAAAGCGTCATCTCTGTTTTACACCCCCAGGGAGGGTATCATCACCACAAACTCACAAACGACTCCAGCCACACATTGATCACATGTGCATGTGTCCTGTTTTCAGTAGAATTCTTTTCAAAATACCCAGCCATGTTCTTTTTTTTTGCTCATTACACTGCAGGCATTTTGACTGTGGTTGTCACTGGTTCTGCAGCCCTGACTCTCACGGAGAAGGCAGAACAAGCACAGCTTTAATTGCACTGATGAGAGCATGTGAGGATCCTACAATCGCAGTGGTGACGGCTTCTGCTGAATCAGACAGTATGCGCAGGTAACATTTATCAATAACCTTAGATGGTATATATGAACAGAATGGCCAGTGGCCCCAGCCTGCTGTAAGGTACCCTGTGGGCAGCAGTGTGGTGTAGTGCTGAGAAGGCTTGAAAGGCTACTGGTTTGACTCCCTGCTGAGGCACTGCTGTCGTTCCCTTGTGCAAGGTGCACCTACAATTGCCTTAGTAAATATTCAGCTGTATAAGTGGGTAAAATTTTAACCTGCGGTATGTACGTCACTCTGGATAAGACAAATGACAATAATGTCAGGTGAAGTAATGTAATGGTAAGGTAAGAATAGGGTGGGTAACCATGGGCGGTTCTCTTTGTAATCTGCCCCGCTGACTCCTGCGGGGTGTGTGTGTGTGTGTGTGTGTGTGAGACCTCAGCGGGACGTTAGCAGGACTCCCTGCTCTCTGCACCCCCAGGTTCCCCCTTGCCCGGATCAGCACAGGCTGTGTTACGCCATGTCCCTGCGAAACGCCTCTGACGGTGTCAGTGCGCCTGATGCCTGGGATCAGGTCATGGGTGAACGCTGAGCACAGCTTCAGGGGCTGAGTTTAACCTCCTGGAATTAACTCTAATGAGACTCAATGTCGCATGAGGCTGGGAGACGCGCACGCCTTCAGCTCCAGCGTTAGTCATCCTGTTGTTGAGCGGTCAGCAGTAAAGCAGCCTCTCTTTGCTGGTGAAAGTTCAAACCTCCTGCTCTATGCGGTTCACGAGCCCAGACTTCCTGTTTGTCTCGCCCGGGAGAGACGCCCAAATCCAGGCAGCCCAGGCACTCCTAACAAGAGGATTAGGCCTGCCATGTCTAATCCCTGCTCTCTAATCTGTCAGAAAAGGGAAAGAGACAAGCCGGTTAAATGTGCTGCCAAGGAGAGCTGGTAACCAAGGACACTCACCTGAGTATATAAGCTTCCTGCTTGTCAGTTTTTGTCACACTTATGATCAAACAATGCACATTCTCCAGAAGTTTGTCCCACTCAAACCTGGAAAAAAAAAAAAAAACAGGAGATTTAGGGTTATGATCTCTCGGTGACCAGTCAAATTCCTCAGACATGTTTGAAATCTTAATACAACTGCAATCCCACAATGACTCCTTACGTGTTTCACAGCATTACAGCTGCCCAACCTGCCATGTACCGGGGTGCAGATGCCAGAGAACAGAATGGAGGATAATGCGTGGATCACTTTCATGGACACAGCATTACTGAATTTAAACAAGCCCATTATTTCCTTTTTTGCACCTGCAAAGGGGTGACATACTGGCTTATTGGTTTAGTGCTGCCAAGAGGTGAATAGAAAGGCAGGTCTTCCTTCTGGTGAGCAGTGAAGTTATTTCCCAAGCAAATGGCTGAACATTTAAAAAAAGGCAGTCATGACGCTTGCTATTCAAGCAAACCGACACCAGATACAAAACATGAAAACTACACAACGTATCACACAATTACACAAGTACACAATTTCCTGCCTTTTTCTGGATGGGGTACCCTACGTGGTCACGAAGAGTAAATGCACACCTTATAAGAATAAAAATTCCAACTGAAAGATTTCACATGAAAGAAACGTTAATGCAATTCATTTGCCATTTGCTTACTTCCCCATATGTAATCAGCTGACATGTGGCACCTGTCTGAGGATATTTTCAATGTGGGCCACGTTCAGACAAGTGAGCACTATGTCCCTCTGGGCAATGCACCAAACTCCGCATCACCCACTGTGGCAGTTACCAAGACCCAACTACAAGCTACCCTGGCTACTCAAAACGCTGTCCAGCCTTGCTCTTAACAAGCATGACTTCATCTTTTAAAAGTACGCCATAATCCTTTCCAAGCTCATAAATCATTCAGATGCTATGCGGTTATTCTAACGGATGTTTTTTTTTTTTTTTTTTTTTTTAGGAGAAGCTCGGTGTCGCTGGTGAGGCTCTGTTCGCCTGCCAGCTCGGCTCAAGGGCAAAGGTGGCCAGGGCGCACCGCTCGGCTCCCCGCTCAACCCAGAGCAACGCTCCTTCGAGTTACACGGCAGCCTGATAGGAGGAGTGCGGTCCTCACCCCACCTGGCACATTGCGCAACACCACCAGATCCAGGGCCACGTGAATGAGCCAGCACATTCAAACGCTGTGACCTCTGAAATCTGAAAATGGGTTGTGACTGATGGCTAGACCGTTTTTTTTTTCTTCCTGCCTCGAGTGTTGGCTAATGTAGCGTCTCTGAATGGGCGTGGCGCGACGCCTCCACAGAGTATAACAATAAGTCGCAGGAACGAGAGAAGGAGCTGAGTCAATCCCCGGGGGTATCTTCCACCTGTGTGCAGCCTGGCTCCAGGGCATCCATTATGACTCATCTAAAGCCAACAGGCTGGTGAAAAAGAGCACCAAACACACTCAAAGCAAAAGGGCCATTATATTTGCCTGGCAGTATTCCTTTGGCGGAAAGCTTGTGCCTTCAAAGCATAAGGCCACACACCCATCCAGAGCTTGGCTACAGGAAGACATCAAAACAGGGAGAACACTAGAGGCCTCCATGCCAAGGAGACTGCCAGTACTCCTGTCTGAACACACACTCAGTGCAATCGGTGCCAGGGAGCACACCAATAACACTTCAACAGATCTGTCATGCAGAAAGAAATCACCTCCCCAGAATACATTCCAATTTGGCACATACAATGCAAATGCTCTGTCCTAGTCAGGCCTTCTGCTCATATCTACTTCACCCTGACATGGGTGTATTCCAGGACATGGTATCATAGCTCCGTGAAAAACAACACCTGGGACCTGCAACCTCATGTCAAGCCACTACAACTGTCAGAGGACACTTGAGGGTCAGCTTGCACAAGCTCACGCCCCCGCACGAAAATGGACACCAGGGCTATTTCTGGCACCCAGGTGACACCCATCTGAGCACATGTTCTGAGTGCAGGGTGGAGAAGTCTGGCAATGGCAACGATGATGCAAAAAGCCATTAGAGTGAAATGATCGATTCCTGAGAACCATCATTTCCAGGCGGTTTGATCACCCACAGCTTGTTTACAGAGCCTTGGATACGGCCACTCCCCATAACCGTTTCCCTGCCTTCAGAAGCGCACAGCTATAAATAAGACTCCTGTAGATGATCTCCAATCAGGCTTATAACGCCAAATCAAACTACCGATGCACTATGCACGCACATTCAGTGGGAGCAATCTTTACGTCTTACCTTCTTCAAAAGAACCAATTTAATTCAAGGTAAAAATTCCAACTGACACACGCAGCATACTAAGGTACATTAGACAGCAGGTGTATGTAAGGGAACATGTGACTGACCCTGACAACCCTTCCATTCCCGTATATCCACACCTTTGGTCAACTCCAACAGAAACAAGCTGCATGCTACTTTGAGGGCGTTTCAAAAGAAGGGGGGAACATCAACTTTAACATGCTACTGGAAAGCTTATGAATGAGGAGGTGGGCAAGACTCCCCAGGGGAGAAGCCTGGCTGGCATTCTCTCCTCCCGGAGGTACTCGCTCTTCCCCCACGGCCAGCCACAGGCACGGCACCAACCCGCCCGGTCACCGTAACGGCCAGGAGATTTGTGAATCAGACGTCCTTGTGGACTTATTTGGACATTGGCCGGGCTCCAGCCTGCGTGATCCTCTAACGCTGTCTGTGAGGCGTTAATCTACCCCGGGCTGTAAGTTAACACCCGGCCGAGGCCATTCACTCCGCCCCGCTACTCCACTCCCCCTGAAACCCAAGCCTCGGGGATCACCTTGCGTGAGCCATAGGGCTGTTGCGGTGAAGGAATTTCCCCTGCGGTGATTTAGGGTGGCTCAACACCGCGATATGCACTATTACCGCCATTTTTTTTTTTTGCTAATTACTTCATTTATCCTGATTTTAGTGCTATATAAATAAGCTTTACTGCTAGGCTATTAGGTATATTGTTGCTTTTTAAATGACAAAGATGACACTGTTGTAAAATAAATTAAATACCAAGTACCTGATTATTGTTAAATGCAGAACACAGAAGGACAATGAGGCATAATAAGAATGCAAGGTAGGCTACACGCCTTTTCTCCTTTATGGAAAAAAAATTAAGCCCAGCCTACAGCCTAGGCTAGATATAAATCTTTTAAGTGCAAATCTACAGAGCCCCTAAAGGGACATGAGAAAAAAAAATTATTGAAGTTTCTCGTGCGCGCGACAAACTATTTAAAATTTTTTTTTTGCTCAACCGAAATGGTTTCTCGTGCGGTTGTTTGCCATCCCCTGCGGTTGGCGTGTCAATACCGCGGTACTGCAATATTGCGGTTATCGCGACAGCCCTAGCGAGCCAGCAACGAGAGCACCTCAGAGGGGCAGGGAAAATGTGTTCTTACTGCAGGTTAATAAAAGTTAACAATATAAAAGTTCCACCCAGCTAATTAGGAGTCTGAACATGAGATTAGTGCTGCCCCTGTTTGTTTTACCCTGCTTGTGCAGAGGGTTCGAGAATCCTGGGTCACTTTCAAACGTTTCAACTAGGAAGCTTTCCAACTTCCTTTAAAATCTTCCTCAAGATGTTAAGAGCATTTTCAGTTCTGGGAAAGCAAAGGTAAGACCAAACTGGCTAATCACAAACAGGCAGATTTAGCCCTCAAATCAGAACTCTTAACCTGACCTAGCTAGCCTTGATCACACTGACCCCAACCAACTGAATATATTCATTTGAAGTTTGATCAATTCTTGTAATCAGAGTCTAATATTTAAACCACAGACATAGACAAGCCAAAGTCGAGGATGGTGAAGTCAGAAACTTAGGAAGACGTCCTCAGCTGTTTGGATTTAAGACAAATAAAAGACAATGGGTGATGCATTCAGAGCTATCCTGGCACAAGAGGACGGCCATTGTGTTTGAACATTTAAAGAAAACACCCTCATGTGTTCAGCAGCTGTGAGACAAAATAAATGTCTGCATGGGTTTTCAAACTGACTTTCTGCCAGGTTCCTACCAACTACAGCAGAATACAGCTGGCCAACTCCACTGTGTTTCCTGAATAAGGGACCAAAAAGCATGCCAAAAGCTTCACAGGGAGCCAACTGTAACACAGGCGTTCTTGTGTTATTAATAATACTCATTTAATACTCATTAGAAACTATAGTACGGTAATACTCGTTTTCTAAGACAACTGAAGTTGAAAAGTTATGTCTTTGGTGCACATATAAAGTTAGCTAACTGATATCAGGCTACATTTTCTGTTCACTCATTTGCTGGGTGGGATTCCATAGGGAAGAGAAGGCAGAAAACGTAGAAGAAAATAAGATTAATCTTAAACAAAGCAGTTCTTTCTCAAAGCTGCAGACAATTCCACCAGGAAAGTTATCTGCAATCTTTGGGGTTACAAGCCCGTCTCCTTAACCTCTGAACTTTACAAAGTGTAATCTAATTACAGACGAGATCAGTAAGAGACACATAAAGGAGATGCAAAGCACATGATAAATACTTGGGTATACACAATGGATTGTTGTTTAAATTAACCAGGCCTCAAAACCCAAAGGTCACAGGTTCGATTCCCAGGTGTGGCATGGCTGCTGTAGCCTTAAGCAACTTGCATAAGCCAAATTACTTTGGTAACCATCCAGCTGTGGTCTGTAAGCTGTGTAATTCACTCTGGAACGGGGTGTCTGCCACAGCGAACAGGCATGAATGGGTGTGTTAACTTCAGGGCATAAATCCACCATCACCGCTCAACGCGCCCATGTCCACTGGGGCTACACAAGGGAGGGACCCCAAAATAGAGAAAAGACCTGTAAAGGTGAACGGCTGTAAAATCACAGCTCATTAATTTGAATGCCTTGCCTGCTCCTGCCCCAGTGTCCCAGCTCAGAGGCATTCAAGACACAAACCTTCAACCGTTTCATTTTTAAAGCATCGCATACACAAATACCACTATTATTCTGATCAGTTCACCATTATATCTGGTGAAATACTTAAGAAAATCCAGAAAACTGTCAGCGAGTAATACATTTAAACATTTACATTTACATTTAAAGAGATACAACTGAGAGAATATGTACCTTCAATTTAGTAATTGGTTATACCGAATATACAATCTTTACATTAACAGTAACTGTGACAGGGACAACTGAGTACACCTCTGTGCTACACATTTACATTTACATACAGGTAAAAGATGGAAATTGTTAATGATTTATTCTGAAATGCTGACAGTGTTTGCTCTGTGACATCAACACTTGTTTCGCAAGATCTCTCTGGTTAAAATGTACATCAAATATGAGTAATCAACCGAACACCTTACAGAATTAAAGACATATCATACATACTACAGTATTTCATTTCATTTTGTGTCAACTCAGCCCCTGACTGGTAGATATAGTTACACATTTGGTGGCTTAAATCAATGAGGCAATCGTGTATTCTGACGCAGCCAATCGAAGCCTGGCTTTGTAGTGGACAGAGCAGATCCAGGCCCATGTACAATATCCGGGGTGCTACTGTAAGGGGTCTTAAAGAGAGCATTAAAGTCAATGGCCAACTGAACATATCTGTGCCCAGTTCACATCCTTGATTTTAAACTTCATTAAGAGGCCAAGTAGCAAAGCAACAAGACACCCTAAGGTCAGCACTGAGATATTTTTTAATGTATTTCATTCACTCCTATTACTTTAGAAAAAAATGACTACAGAACTCAAAGTTTATAGAAGACTCACAATATCTAACAGATTTGGTCAGCTTTGATGATATGGCTATCAGCCAAAAACATCTCATAAAATGTTGCTAGGATGCCAACGGAAATTTGGCATGCAAACCCTCTGTGCATATCCCAATCATAATTGTGAAGGAAATGTTGATAACTCAGCCCCATAACACAATTTATGCCATTTACTGGCAAACATGCAAACGAGGCAATCTTGGTCAATGCTGGGTAAATCTTTCTTAAATTCAGAACACAAAGGGCTTCCATAGGGTTTGGCCATACACAAGCCGACTGTACCGCAAAGGAAGACATGCCATGTTAATCGCTGTGCCATAATAGATCACATGGTCTAGCTGTCACTTTTTCAAGGTGTTCTTGTTCCAACACGGAAGATTCCACAGACATGAAACTTAATGGATTAATTTCTTTTGCCAACAGCAACAAATTCGAATAAGGATAAGAGGCTTAAACCACATGGATTGGTGGCCATTTTGAATTAAATCTCAAACCCTTACAAGTCAATTTATCATGACCCGTTTCGCTCACCAGCACAGAATTAGTACTGACTGGTATTTTTACTCTTCATACCAAGCTCTCTGGTTTGCAACAAAATGTTTTTACATGAAAAACACAACTGCCAAGTAATCAATTTAGAACTTGGTGTACAGACTAGATACATTTTAGATCATGATGCTAACTACTCTTAACATTGTGATGCACTTATTTGGAAGTCGCTCTGGGTAAGAGCGTCTGCTAAATGATGTAATATAATGTAATGAGACTTGTGAAACATCAACCACTCACAAGTACGTACCCAGTTACGACAACAGCGGCCATTTTGAGGCCATTTGGCTGACTTCTGAAATTCATCTGATGGAACAGTTTGGTCTAACAACAAATGAAAACAAACTACAACTCTTGCAGCAATTGCACTGCACAATTCCCATTGATTCACTGTTAGATCAAACACTGACTTAGAGGTATGTTTGTTGTAATGATACTTTAACGATGGCTTGAAACAATACACAATTAGAAACCTTATTTGTAATGCAACAAATATGGGCTATATACTAATTTGTCCACGTGGGTTTGCATACCAAGGCAAAAAAAATAGGAATCAACTGTTACGGCTCATGACACTGAACACACCAACTGCTTAAAGCCTAAATGATGACCTCATCCTATATTGATTACCTGGGATGACCCTCCTCCCCGTGAAAGGGAACAAACGTCACTTCGTGTCAGTTTGGATTACAGCGTGTGCCCCTCTCTGTGGGCAGTAAGTCACTCGCAGGGCACAGAACAAGGTGTGCGGGCGGCGCGTAGCCACGAGTTGCGGCACCCGATTCATTCTTTCGTGGAGTCCCCCCCCCCCCCCCCCCCCCCCCCCATTACACGCAAAAGGTAACAAGACTGCACATGCCACTTTAAATGCAGAAAATGCACATGCATACCGTAACCCCAGCTATTAGGACAGAGGTCGCAACTTTCGCTCAACGAAAACTACGCGCCGCCCCCAAGTGCGCAGACTGGTTTTACGTGGCCCCTTTAAGAAGTGCCCGCGATTTCGTCCATGCCCTTGCTACTGCAGCCTGAAAACTGGCTTTGGGGAGGGGGGGGGGGTCCGCTTTGCTAACGGCCTGTAAGGGGTAGCCTCTCGGCCAATGAGGAAAATGGGTGGAGAAACATGGCTCACGAAGAGAAAACGTGACTTTTCTGCGAGCGGACAGTCAAGTCACCCCCGCCAGTCCCAAAATGAATGGGACATGTGCGCTAACTGCTACTCTAACAGCCACCTTGATTGGACCTCAATCACGAGTTCTTTATCTTCATACCATTGTGCTGTGTAATTTACTCTCATATCTGGCCAACTGCAGACAAAACTAACTGTATAATCAAGTAAATACTACTGTAGATAGCTAACTAACATGTTACTACGTATCTGTAGCTAAAGCTACTAGACGATTTGTTTCAGCAGCGTATCAATAAATAGGCCCACGATCAATCGACGGTAGATGGCATATCAAATTTCTTGCGTCTGGTTATTGCTTCGATGGTTCCTTTTATGGACATCAATTTCGAGCCCAACCACAAAATAAAGCATGTTAGCAAACCAGGAGAAATCCCCGATATGCTCACAATTCAATGGCTGGCTAACTGTGTTGCCACAAGTGTCACCGACAGCTTAGATCGGATAGTTCCGAAAGCGTGTAGCTAACGTAAGGTGGCTGGTTATATATCTGCATTCCCACCACTGCAGTGATAGTAAATCTCGGGGAAATGTAATGGATCGCCAATGCGGCACCTGATCCAGAGCCGCCCGACTGCAGCAGCAGACGTGAACGGAGGCACCGTCAACCACATGCTTTTGGGCCCCCATGCGTCACGCCAGGACGGACAAACGGAAAATTACTGGAGCCGACCGAAAAATGTGTCGCAACCTTGAACATCACTGCGACAAATACGGCTCGCTTATTACTCACAATAAAAATATTTAAATACCGAGGATTTAAATACACGTCGACCGTCCGTTGGCCACGAAAGCGCACGCAATAACGGCGACATTATACTGGTTTTGCTTGAATTAGCTAGCTGGCTATATAGTTAGCCATTCAGTTAGCCACGATGACATATAGCCATCTGTAGCTAGCTGTGACGAACTTAGCTAATGAAGGCTTAGTCCTAAACCAAATATTTTTCTCGATAAAAATCAAAATATGTAGACTAGGTTGCCTAATACATTATTTATATATATTCAGAACAGCAGACGAGACATAACAAGCTAGTTAGCTGCCCAAGCCTCAACTGAATGGATGACAGCGACCGTTCGCAATGAGGGGGATGGCCAAGTTACAGAACTAGCCTGCTAGTTAATACCACCGTATCAGTTGTCGTTAGCCAGTTAGTAAAATAACTAACGATTACCAGCAGCAATATCATTCATCACCAACGTTGCGTGACACAAAAGTATTACACCACCGCCAGCAAAGCTTATCGATTTAAAAAAAAATGTCCAAGCGACAAAACGCTAGCTATCCAGCGACGTTAGGGACCTTTAACGCAAATAATGACGAAATCTTTTCATAAATAATTTTAAGATTGCATTCACCTTGGGATGTTGCGGAGGTCCCCTGTCCCTTTGGTCTCATCTTGCCGGGAGAACCACACCTCCAGCAGCTTCTCGGTCCCCTCGAAGAAGTGTGCACCGTTCTCTTCCATCGTGAGACAACAAGACACCAACAACAGAAATTACACGTTGTTTATTTACTTCAGCTTTATCAATCCTTGCTTGATTTGCTTATAACTTAATGTTTTCAGTACAGTCCTTTTTGCAGTCCAGGTGTAGTTTTTCTTGGTTTACCGTCTTCCCTTTTGCAGAGAATACCGTAGAGCGAGCGCTAGCTAATATCGCCGGCCATACTGTGTAAAGCCAAGAAGCAAGGTTGCGCGGCAGTTTTATTACCTTGTCTGAAACGTCACTCTCAAGTTAAACCAATCACAGTTTCACATTCTTAAAGATAATGTGCGGATTGGCTAACACCACTGTCAATATTTAGATGGCTCAAATTTCGCTTCGGTTGCCGCTGGACAGAGAGTAAATACATGGCGGTCGATATGAAGCCATAGGCAGCCATATATTACTGAATTTAACAAAATTGTTATATACCCTGTTGATTAGCCTTTATAGGAAAACATATTACCGCCTGCAAGTTATCTGATTTTTTTCTAAAAACAAAAACAACGATTCAGAAAACCAATGTCGTTAAAGTAAGGCTAGATGGCCAGCCTTGTATTTTATACTCGTTAGCTAATTTGCGACATATTCATTGGTCAAGATGACTTTGAAGTCTCAACGACAGACACATGTACATTCCGTTATTGGGATGACCGCTGAATGACTGAACAGGCCATTCACGATTTTCAAATGGAGGGGAGGGGTTGGATACATATGTAGCTAGCCTGTTAGCTTGTGGACATATTCCAGAATACAACCAAAGAGACTTTGCCCTGCGAGACTGGGTACAGTAGTTAGCTAGATCACATTTAGCATAAATAAAACACAAAACACTTCAAAAACACCAATGCACTTAAGAAGATAACACATTTCAATGCTAAGTTTTAAATAAAAAATGAAATATTAACTCCCGATTCTGCATATTTTTTTAGCGAAAGCATATTACTACGCAAGTGCAGTAACTGCGGAGAGGTGTGACGATTGTAGTTTGAGAACGTGGGTCTTTCATAGGGACAACGTTGAGTTGGTGTTTTAAAAACTACAACTCCCAGAGTACCGAGCGTGACCATCAGAAACGTCAACGAGCCAGTGAACATTAAGCGGAGCAGACCAAAATCCCAAACAAGGAAATGGTGGGGGAATAAAACGATCAGATTATTTAATTAATGCATGTAATAATTAATATTTTATTTTATTGTAAATTAAGAAATATTTATGGGTGAAAATGGATTACGACTTCAAAACAAAGCTCGCGGCCGAAAGGGAGAGAGTGGAAGATCTGTTCGAATATGAAGGTTGCAAAGTGGGTCGAGGCACCTACGGGCATGTTTATAAAGCTAAGCGCAAAGACGGGTAAGAGAACCTGAAAACGGTTATTGTTATGATTTAAACACGGGCATTTTTATTAACATGTATTAGAGGACCGGGGCTGGTTGTGGGAATGCTTTGAATCGCCTTGTGCACTGGCGGAGACTGTTTGTTTTCATGCACGCACACTCACACTCACAACGGTCCTCCCCCAAAACAACACGGTGTGATGATGTTTATTTTTTTGTCAGAATGTGCAGGGGCAGGGGGATTACATGAAGCGTTCTATTTGGGTAAATGGTGACATTTAACACATTTTGCAAGGCGATTAGCCGGCCACACGGCTAATAAGCAGGCACTGTACCTAGCTAGCTAGCAAGCAAACAACAATTCGTTCTACTGTGCAGAATCCGAGTTAAAATGGCAATACAGAGTAGCTCCATCCCTCTGGTATTCTGCAGACTTGAAAGCTGTTCAGAAAACGAGGGAATTTGGTAAGACCAAACCAAAGAAGTTTTTTAAAAAAAGTAGGAAATCTTTTTTTTTTTTTGGAATGCCAGTTAGTCTGGAGATGGATCACTAGCAGTGCATCGGTGCACACGCCTGGATGTGAACACTAAGGGTTTTGTTATACGTAAAAAGCAAGGTGTTTGATTCCATTTTCAGCGTTTTTGTTATCCATTGACGATAAGCCTAGGTTTTACGACACAACGCAGATTAAAAACAAACAGGTGTACACTTTTACTATGCCCGTTGTAGAACGTAATTATTATTCGTGCAGCTGTTCTAAACTATGAAGTTGTAGCACGCACGTCCCGCCAATTTAGGCCTACTAACACAGTGCCAATAGAAATGGCATACGGAGTTGCCACGGGTTGCAGGTTTCAATACGTTTTTGTAAATTCCCCTAAAAATAGACAGACCACAAGATGATGTTTAAAGACCTGGAGGATACGGCCTGTGCAAGAAGGCATATTTCTCAGGTTCAAATCAAGTTTTCACTTAGTGTCATGACAGGTGTAACTAATAATTTATTATCTGTTGATTTGTTGAACGTTTCCTGATGCTTTTGAGTTCCGTAGAATATTTTATGGAATAGCCTAATTTAATAACAAAGCTACAACAATGAATGGCAATCGCAAGAAATTATTAAGAGCCTTTGCTTCTGAAAGCATGCAAATATAACATTGCTACAACTTATTAATGGCAACTCCCGGTCCTTGCAAAAGACTGATTTTGAGATACTTGACCATGTAATCATCATCTCGGAGTATTGCTGGCAGTGAAGTTGTTACATTTTTTACAAGTGATTTTGCCATTTAAAGACTCTTAAGTTCAAATGCAGACATCGGCTTCAGTAATAAAGTATGATTCAGTTGAAACACTTACCTGAATCTGGAATTATTGATCCTATTATTTATTTTGCACCCATCACTTTTTATTGTTTACTAATAGAGCATTTTTGTAATACCAGTTTTTGATCAACATTAGAGTGCTGTCATAAACATCCAGGTGAACCACTGTTTTCTCTACTCTCCTTTGCTTTGGACATGTTTTTTAATAATTAGCAGCCCTCAGCACTTGCGTCTGAAATCTTGTAATTTTCCCTGAATATGTAAGGAGGAACCAAAAAAAATGCATGACCCTGGTGTCAGCTTGAGCTGCACGAGGCTGAGGTTCCTCTTGTAATGTTGTGAAAACTCTTTTCACACAGTATTGATCAATCAGTATTGATTGATGATTAGTTTAGAGGAGCGAAACCAAATTAGCAGTTTCTATTGGCAGTCACAATGAGTTTTGAGGGTTGAGTTGAGAATGTTGCTTTGATGGGGAGATCTGTTGTGAAATAATGCACTTAAAATGAGCATTTGCATTTCAACGAATACAAAAGCCGGTGCAATTAGCTGTGTGAAGAATAACTTACCTTTACCATGGATGTTGTGCGATGTTTGATTGATTGTTTTTATAGGGATGTTTACCTGCATTTTACAGAGGTCCCTAATTTTCTGTGAACCATTTAAAAGCTGCTCGTAGCCTGGTTGTAGAATTCTGCCAGAGAGATTACTGGACTCATTTGGTAGGTATGTACAAACAGGCACACAATGCTGTGATTCAGAAACTGAAAGCTGACAGTACCTCCTCCTTTGAGGCTAGAATAATTTAAAGGACACACTTTAGGCATACTTCTGAAGTCCTTGTTATACACACAAACAGCTTCTGTAATGTTGTAAATAGTGGCCGCACAGTCGTAAAGCTGTTTCCTGTATGTTGTAATCTAACTGCAGTACTGTCAGATCAGATTGCCTGCCTGCAATAAATGTATAAAACGAAACAAAAAGGGCGGGAATTGGACAAAAAAAACACTGAGAAGAGATGTGATTCGGGCTTAATCTTTTAGATTATCCATGCTAATAATAATTAGCATTTTTATGCTGTATTTTGTGCTAACCTCTGACCCTCTGCTGGTGAGTGATTGTCAGTCTCCTGTAGATCAGTGCAGGGCTAAGAGAAATAACTGCACACCTTCACAGTAGTGTGTAGCAATAGACCTGATCCTTCGGTATCTTGGGTGTGTTTCCCGCTGCAAACAGAGGCAGTGGTTTTTCTAAATCAAACACAGTGATTAGCTGAAGCCAAATGGAGCCGCGGGAGACTGCAGGCCGAAAGGATGTGGTTGGAATCCGTGGGTAGAGGGACAGGGTTTTTTTGCACCCTTTGAAATGTTACAAGTTCTGTCACCACAGTAAGTGTGAAATAAAGTACAGTACTAAAATATATTATGATTATATAGATTACGGGATATATTGTGAAATAAGTACAACATTTTCTTCACGCCAAGAGCATTGACTGAGCAAACTGTAACTTTACATCAATCCCATTTCAGCATGTCGATATAGTAATTGGTAATGCAGGCAGCAATAATGTGGCTCTTCAGATAACACCTGTTTGTATGACCTTTTATGGTCTATGGACAAGCAAGAATTATCCAGCACTTGAGTGAAGTGTTATGCATACTGCTTCTGTCTTATTTTTTTTTCTGCTAATACATATACTGTACTCATATTCATGTATGTGGCATACAGTGTGGAAGTGATCTAGAAGGCCTTCTGGTAAATTACTTTCGAAAATGAAGAACGTTGCATGACTCATACTCTGAGAAAAAATTGTGGCACTAGTTTGTGCAGTTAAAATCATGACACGTTAAAATTAGCCGTAACAGAGCACATATTTCACTGAAAAAAAAAAAAAACAAATCTACATCTACGCTGCAGATTTATGTTATTATTAATTTTTATTGCTTGTAGTGTGATTAATGGTGCCGCACCTTAAATAACAGCACTGTTGATTTTTTTTTTTGGTGTAAGTCAGGACATGCACGTTTTTTCAGCTGTGAGGTTTTCTGGCTGGCTTTTAAAGATGGGAGACCTGTTCTGCCTATAAAGTGCGTCTGTGGGGTGGTAGGGGTTGGGGAAATGGTCAGGAGGACTGGATCGGTCCAGATTGGTCAGGGAGACGGGGAGGAGGAGAAGGCCAGTCTGAGCCAGAGGAACAGGGGGAGCAGAGTGTCGAGGCCTCCGCAGTGCCAGCTCTGGCACCCGGCCAGCTGCTCCAGGAGCCTCTGGACACTAATGGAATGTGAATGTCCATAACAGCTGTAATTCTTCCTCCCCATTATGTAGGGCTTAACTGAAAAAAGCTTTCTGGTGCTTGAAATGGGGAAAGAGTTGTGTAGGGGGGGTAAGGGGGGGGGGGGGGGTCCACTTTAACTTTGCATTTTGTTGAGTTTTTTTTCCGCCTGTTGTGATTGCATGAGCACATTCTTTTCTCTCCCTGGGTTCTCCCTGATAATGCTGGTGTTTAAAGAGATCTTCTTTTAGGTTGTTTTTTTTTTAGTAGGGGGCAGGGCCCGTTTGATGTTGGTGCTCAATGGGGATGGGCAGGAAACACGATGATGTGTTTGATTGTCCAGGGAGAAGCACTGGGAGTGCTTTCCAACCTTAACTGATGCTAATTAAAGTCCCTGCTAATCTGGGATAGATACAGCTCGCCTAAATCTGGCTTTATGCGAAATGTTCCCTATATAGGCCCGCTAATCTTCTCTGGAGTGTCAGCATTAGGTCATCATTCCCCTTCACAAAACGCCAGCGATCGCATGCCAATGTCTGAGCCGTGAGGGAGTAAAGGTTAATTCCCAGCGTGCCGTACCAAGCCAAGCTGGGCGATCGGCTCTCGGCTCACCGCTTATGAGGTTTCACGTGGGCTCACGTGGCGGGTTTTATGGCTCGGTTGCCGCAACATCTTTATAAAGCAACGTCTTTTGCGATGGAACAGGAAAGCAAAGCCCCGTCTGCATTTCAGCCGTCTTCCCTGCAGAAATCTCATATCTGCCCTGGTCCTTTAACCGTGGCTGTGTGAGAGGGGTGTGGCGCGGCCTCCCCCGCCCGACGGCCGGGCCCTCCGTGTGTTTGTGCCGGAGCCGAGGGGGCGCGGTGGGCGGCCGGGCTGGCTCCGGGGAGCGGAGGCTTCGCTCAGTAACAGCAGGGCGCTCCTGTGGCGGCAGAGAGGGAACGGCCGTCCCCAGACACGGGGAACCACTGATGGCAGGCGCCAGGAAGAGCATGCGCTGCTCACTGCACAACAGCACCCCCCCCCCCCCCCCCCCCCAGAGCAGACACGCTTTCGCCAGCCCTCTCTCTCCCTCATACCCTCCCTGTCACAGTGCTGGGGTATACGCTGTGTAATGCACATACCAGAATATAATCGCAGTATTATTATACGGTGCTTTAAGTACTGCATAAAATGCATAATTTTGTTCGGCCCTTCCTTGTGCACAACATTTCTGCAGAAATGAAAAGTAGCATTTGTCTGAGAAACTGTCACTCGGATGATGTCCGTTTTTGCTTAAGAATATATTTCTGTGTGTGTGTGTGTGTGTGTGTGTGTGTGTGTGTGTGTGTGTGTGTGTGTGTGTGTGTGTGTATTCAAAGACTCGTATTGCGAGTGAGGCTAGCTGCAACAACAGAATGCATTTGTGTTTACGGTGTATTTTGTGTGTGTGTTTGTTTTGTCCCCCCGCAGGAAGGATGAAAAGGAATATGCCCTGAAACAGATTGAAGGTACTGGAATATCAATGTCTGCCTGCAGGGAGATCGCGGTAAGTGGGAAAAGCTGGCTTTCAAAACTCTGCGGTTCTTGAAATGGCAACATTTGTTTCTGTTACTTTGGAGAAGTCTGAAGAAGTCAGTGAAGGTCAATACCCCGAGGGCAGCAGGTGTTTCAGTTTTGGTGTCCAAGTGTTTAACAACTAACTTCAAATGTTTTATTGAAATAGCTTTAAAAACTTAATTTTTTTTTTTACTTTTCTTGAGCCACTCTACTTGTTGTATTACTGACACACACAAGGACAAGAATGTAATGCACACTCATCTTCCGAGAGTATGGTTTGTTATTCACAAACAAAAGCCTGACCTTTTCAAAAATCCATGTGGTGTGAATTAACGAGCCTTTCCGGGAGTATTTTTACTGACACACCCTGGGTTATATATCTTAAGTATGTTGTATTTTCTATGCAACTATGCAACTTTTGTTTATGTTTTGTTTGTTTGTTTTTTTTTTCAGAAAAGAAAGAGGGAGTTGAGACTGCCTTTAAAAGTACTGATAAGATGTATATTCAGATGGGTGTGTGGTAATGCTCACTGTAGTGGTAAATGCACGTTCTAATCTATGTTCTAATCTACGGTCACCAAGACAACCTCGCTGTGGTTCGGACCAGGTCTTCCCTGGGCTGTGAATTTGAATTGTCTGGTTTATTTTAAATGAAACGATGTTCGGCATGCGGAGAGCTGTCTTGGTTAATGAGCTTTACCTTCAGCACCCGTCTCTGCTCCACCGCATTCTCCAAGCCTCCAAAATCACGGAGGTGAAGTATTAAATAAGAGGGGAAGGTTAGGTTTTGTATGCCGGTACGTTAGAATAAAGATTATCTGTGTTGGGTTGGTAATAGTTAAGTTTCCAGACAGACAGTGGCGAGACCAGAGAGGGGGCCCTGTCACAGGATATCTGTTATGTAAGAGGGTCTGGACTTCATGCTGCCCTCACATCATTGACATGGATGTGTGCAGTCATGTTTAGAGAATGCTAGCAATGTTGCTAGGTGCCTTCTGCTGTGGTGAATCACAGCAGTTTAACCTGTTCTGCCATGCTTACGAGCATGGGATAAATAAATATTTACTTACCAGAAGAAGGATAGCAGTTTGTTAATTCAGTGATCTTTTTTTGACCTCAGCGAGCATAGAAACGTGTTAAAGATGCAAATTAAATGTCTGTTAGCTTCTTGTATTTAAAAAGTACACATTTAATTTTTGTGAAGACGGAGAGCTAGTTAGGCTGCCTGAGAAGGATTACTTTTGCGTGCCACAAAAGCCCATTGCCATTGCCAGACATTGCCAGGCCTGGCTGTCAGGATGGCCCGAGGATGTTCATTTGAACAACGGTCTCTGGTTTTGCGTGCCATCCCATAACCACCTTACAACCGTCTTGGATGCGTAATCTAACCAACCGGTTTTTCTTTATGATATTTAAACATGCCACCATCAGTCGATTTTTTTTTTTTATTATTATTTTTATTTTTTTTAATGGAGGGCATCATGATGAAATGCCACTGGAACTACAATAACAGGTGGGGTTAACGTCCTGTGCAGATGGATAAAAAGCACTCAACCGCCAGGTGAGTTTGCGTTCGATAGGAGAGCGCTCCTGGATCTCACGGACCTGAAGGTCAGGTGCTCCCCTCCTTTTGTCTCCTTTGATGTATGAAGCAGCGCAGCAGTGCAGCTCTGACCCATCTGGCCCCTGGTACGAGCGAGAGGGAGAGGGAGAGCAGAGAGGGTTCCCGGAAAAGCTCTGAAAACACCACAGCTGGTTATTTTTAGAAGAGGGACTGTCAGCAGATTGGCGAAGTGAAGGGACTCCTTCCAAGCCCACGGCTCCTGGAAAGATAATGAGGGATTGGGGGGTGGGCGGACTGTGAGCTCCTGATCCAGCTGTGTAGTAGTGCTGTGTAGAGGGATGGTGGTGTGTATGGTTTGGGGAGGGGGGAGGGGGGGTTGAGCAAAGACCTCTCAGCCACAGAGACATTTGAGCACATGTCAGCCCCTGTCACCTGGCTTTCAGCCATGAAATGAAGAGAACATTTTGTGAACACATCTTCATGGAAATCATAAAGCAACTTGTTTATTATAACAGAATAAAGGATGAGTCTCATTAACTGTTTAGCTTTTTTTTTTGCATTAGTGATCTGCTGAAGGAAGTAAATCTGGTGTCGGAATACTATTCTAGACTGACTCACAAAACACAAACATGCAAAGTAGTAATCACGGTTTTCAGACGTACCCAGCTAGTCATTTCCTCGATGCAAGGTCCTCAGTGTGGTTTTGACCACTGGTAATTTTGATTGGTATTGTACAACGGTATACAGAAAACATTCCTGGATTGAAACAAAAAAAGGAAGGCGACTATATTAGTTTGCGTTGTAGCTTGCATTGTGACATATCTACACTTGTCGGCAATATACTGTATCTACTGCTCTGAAGAGTAAACTGGATCAGTTTGTCATGTATCTGGAACATCTATAGAGAATAGATACATATAGTATATATGGAATGGTATAAGTAGCAACATGACCAAACATAACATGGTAGCTGTCTGACTACATTAATTTTAGTGTTGTTGCTGTGATGGCATCTGTTTGTATCACTGGCTCCATCATAATTACTGCATTGGACACCCTGTTGAGACCTCCCAGTGAGGAAGAAAAAAAAGACAGACCAAAACAGATTCAGGTGTCTGCTGGATTGGATCCACACCCTTATCTAGGCTCAAAGTTGTCTGTAGGTGGTCAGGGGCACCGTTGCTGTAGCGAAAGGAAGTGTCGTCAAAGTGCTGAGGCTGCCCAAACGGACCTGTGCTACTCCACTGCTGCTTCCAGTCGTTTCTCAACGGTTATGACCATGTCTGATCTTTCCTCTTCCCTGACGGGTTAATCTCCATCACGAGTTACATGCAAGTAAGTTAATTTGCTACTACCTAGCTAACATTGCCAGCTTATGCTACCCAGCCAACCAATCAACCAACCAACCAGCCAGCTATGTAGCAATGTTCTTACATGTAAATGGGGAGTTTGTATCGCATTTACTTTTCTTGTGCTAGCCGAAGCTGACCTCAGCAGCACAACACATGCAGTTCGGGAGTCAGTCATTCTGCTGGAGTCAGAATGCTGATCTAGCATCATATTTCCCCAAGCAGAGTCCTAACCTTAACCATTATAGGCTAAACAGCAAAACTGGTCCTAGATTTGCGGTTTCGGACAATGTCTGCCTGTAAGGCCAGGTCAGGCCAGGCTGTGACAGCTGCAGCGGGTGACCAACTGTAAGATGCTGCTTTAAAACAAAAAAAACATGCGTTTCTCAACTCCTTGTTACAGCAGTGTTGCATCATAGCGAGATTTATCATCTCATGTCCAAAGCTTCACCAACAATCAGATAACTGTACTTCCTCGACTCCTCAACCCCCCCCCCCCCCCAACCCCAAGCCAGGAGGAGCAGAGCTGTTTGTACTGCAGAAGTGAAGCTTGTCTCACCACCTCAAAGCTGTTTACCAGTGAAATCTTAAGCCTTGGGAGAGCGCGATTCCAGTAAACAGCTTTTGGACCTTGATCATACACAGTCGCAGCCTAATTCTGTGTATGACTCATGACATGTGGGCTTTGCTCCTAGTTTTAGTACGAGAGAGGATCTGCCTACTTCATAGTCTGTCAGACAGGGTTGTTTATGGTTGATCTTTCTGACAGGGTAGTGAAAGACTGTAGGGACAGATTCAGAAGAGTAAATAGACCAAGTCGGATATAAGAGGGAGGTATTTTCATGCATAATCCTTGGAGAGGTGATCTGACTTTCTGCTGTTGACTACTGAAAGAAATATTTAAAAGGTAGCTTGCAAAAGACTGCATCAATTCTTACCATGTGAGCTTGACAGAATGTGACAAAATTGTTAATTTTGGGTTGGATTTGTAAGATTATAGTGCTTCTAACTTCTGACCAGACATGGTTCAGAATCAGAGAACTGTTAACCTGATGGCCTTATTATCATAGTTACAAAGGAAGCTCCACACCTCTTGGCGCCATGTTACAGTTGGAGCCCAGAGCAATTGATTAAGGCAGGCAACAGCCATCAAGTCTAGCATACAACCGGGAGTGGGCAATTGGCAACCATCACCACACAAAGGGGCGGTCAGCATCAAAGGATCCCGCTTTGCATTGGGAACATAGGTTGATGCTGCAACAGTGTAAAACCTATTGTTTGTTGCCATTTGTCTCATGGTATAAAAGGCCGATCATGGTAACAGTTCTCTGAGTTAAAGCTTCGCAGGCAGAGATGCTGCCGGATTCCATCACCAAATAAAGCTTTTTCTCCAAGCGCGCTTTTGGTCCGGTTCGTTTACTTTTAAAATTAGAACAAAATCCAAAATATTCAATTTTTTACAACTACTAACACAACATGCAAAGTAAATGATTTTAGGCACTGTACCATGTAAATGAATTTTATGCTTGCTTGCCTGCTTTTTTTGTATAACACTATGCAACAGATGGCTGAGTTCTAGTGATTGTGCTCATAATGAAGTGTTATAATCATCATTTGTATCATCATCACCATATTCCCTCTCGCCTTGCTTACCAGAACATATCTCATTTGGCTGTTGGAGCCTTTTAAGTAGGTGATGTCATGTATATCCATATTATTAGGCTGCTGTTATTCAGACTTCAAATTCTACAACATCGGTGCCCACAAATGTTGCAACGGCAATTTGTTTGTAATTCTCATTTCAGCTGCCCTCAATTTATTGACTGTTCTTACATTAAAGTCAGCAAAGTCTCATGTTAGGACATGCTCAGGTGTTGACATTGTACGAATGCGCAGTCTGTCAATACGAACGTTCTGTCTGTAGACTGCAATACTGCTGTCGTGAAACACTTCGACACAAGGTTACAATAACAGATGTGTCACTCATGCGGAGCTTTGTAACTGGTTTCTCCAGTCCAGAACAGATATATGCTGTGCACCACGTGCAACAAATTCTTATATTTTTTTATTACGGTGGTTCCCCTTTAAAAATCTATCTCCTCATCAGTAATATGTGGTCTCCGTTGCTTCAGATGTACCGGGCTGGTGTGATAAACAGCACACTGTGTTTGCAGTGGGAGGCTACGTTGTCCCTGATAGCTAGCGAGCTGCAGCTAGCCCCTCCAGTTCTCAGTCGGCACGGCCATTTTCACAGAGCCCTTTTCAGATCAGAGCTGGCGGTTCCCCCCCCGCCGGGTCCCCTGGGCTCGCAGTGGGGCCGGTTCCTGATCCAACTGGCACGACTTCAGTGGCCGTCCGCATTTAGGATGTATGTCCCGACGAACAGCGCCAACTGGGTCTGCAGGCCTGGAGGAAACAGGCCACGCCACAGTACCCCTAGGCACCAGCGGAAGGGCTCTCTGCGTCTGTGTGGGGAACGGACTGAGCTGGGGTGGTGGAAGAGCCCTGTGGGGGGGAAATGGAGGTGCAAGGGGGGCAGATGGGGGGGGGGGGGGGGGGCTCACATGATCAGAACATTATTATTGTCATTCAGCAGACCCTCTTATCCAGAGCGACTTACATACGTTACAGTTTTATCCACGTGTACAGCCGGATATTTACGGAGGCTGTGGCTGGTTGTTAAGTACTTTGCCCGAGGGTCCCCCAGCAGAGAATCGAACCAGCAACCTTTCAGTTGCAAGCCCCGCTCTTTACCGCTATGCCACACCACTGCCCAGAAGGAGTGACAGAACTGAAATCAGAGCACAAAAGCGAGCGGTGTGCCTTCGCTGGCTCGGCTGAGACCCGCCACAGAAATTGGTTGCGCTCGAAGACTCCTGGAGCAGCCCGGCCGGACAGAACAATGGGCTCTTTGTGTTGTGAGCCGTTCCGTTGGTCGGGCTGCAGTAGGGTTTAACATTTGGCACGCTGCGTAGCACTACTGAAAATATTTTGTTGCCATGTGGTATTGGTTTAGTGTTTTTTTTTTTTTTTTTTAATGACATTGAGAATATTCTTGAATGTTCGAAGCTGATGTTTCTGGAAGCTGATGTTAGAAATATAAAAAAAAAACTATTTGAATTAATCTGGTATTACGGCGGTGAAATTTTTTTGGTTAAATACAATCACCACCTCTGTTGTATCACTGATGAGTGGCAGAATAAATAAAATTTTGTGTTTGATGCAAATTATTAGCTTGAAGGATGTTCTTTGATTTAAAATCTATACTAAGGAAGCCAGATTGCTGCTGTTGGCAGGGATGAAACGATTGCATTATGTTGACTCAGAAACGTGCCTTTCTGTGAAATACCTGTTATACCCCAGAGTCAAGGGATCATAGGAAAAGGCTTGTTCAGACACTTCATGAAAATATTCACATAATGTGGAATCAGTAAATCATTAAGTTGAACAGACACCATCCTGTGTGGTGGCAGTGTAGTCTAGTGGTAAGGAGCAGGCCACATAACTGAAAGGTTGCTGGTTCGACTCCCTTTTGGGACACAGCTGCTGCACCCGTGGGCAAGGTACTTATCCGAGAGTGGTCTCAGTAAATATCCAGCTGTGTAAATGGATAACATAAAAAACTACCTAACCTACCTACCTACCTAGCTAACCTATGTAAGTCTCTTTGGATAAGAGTGTCTGCTAAAACGACTAATGTAATAATGTAACAGTTGCAGACCATGTTTAGTCAATATTGTAAACCTGGAGCGGTGACCTATTGACCTCTCCCACGGCACTGAAACATTGAGAAAATTAATTGTGGCACAGCAAGAGGGGGAAGGCCCCGAGCGGCAGCCATGTTGGTGTGAGGAGAGCCCAGGCCGTGTGATTTCTCAGTGAAGTGAGTGCTCAGCGGTGCACCACTGCAGCTGTGTCCTCCACCTGACACAGTGGGGTTCACTACGCTGCCAGACACCAGGATGGAGCCAGAATGAGGATGTGCAGTTTGTGGTGGTTGGAGACCAATTCATTTGCGCATATGCTTATCGTATGCGTATGCTTAGGCGCATCTTTTAAGGTTTAATTTCAGTTTTGGTAGCATGAGTCACTTTCCCATCAGCAACGCTGTGGTGTTATGTGATTCATACATGGGTCTTAATGTGGTACAGGGAGTGCTCATCTCTGGTATGGGAAAGGACTTGTATGTCTGTGATTATTAGATATTGGCATGGCAACAGTGACCAGCAATGTGTGCCAGAAATCTCTTTCATTATGAGATAGACAATAAACTTCAGTTCCAGTAAGCCAGGGTAGACCTGTTTTCATTTCAGTGATATTATTATGGCAGATTATTATAACAGGTGCATTACCATGGCCTGTTTTCACTCATTGTGGTGCAAAGTTCCATTTTCAGCTGTGGGCCTCAATGGATTTTCCACCCCACTGGTCCAGACTTATTTAGCCAATTGACTTGAGACCTTGTGCATAATTTTAGTCATTCCTCAAACACAATAGACGTTTCTCCCTTTAACTTTTGGTGGACATAGATTAAACAATAGCTGTTGAAGTAAAAATAAGCGATGTGTGGACAGACCTTGACTTTAACTCCAGTTTTTTTTATGCCTTTGTTTCCTTTGATTGAGCAGATGTGTTATCGAGTGTTGGCCAGTGCTCAGAACAAACTTTGCGAGAAACGATCAGCCTGACCATTTGAATATGTTTGATTGTGTTGGTTATCATGATTATAACAGCACTGTTTTAGCTCCCTTCATTCGAGAAACCAGTTGAGGAAAAAGTGACGTGGCAAAGCCAGGAGATAGAGTTTGAGCCCAGTCAGAGAGCCAGAACTTTATAGTGCCGGATCGTAGATTGTGGAGCTACTGGGGGAAAGCTCACATTACAGTAAGCTGAGTGCAGTTGCCTTTAGCCTGTTGAGGGGCAGCTGGCGGGCACTCTGAAGCTATCACTCAAAAATAGCGGTTGGTTTTGCGAAGGCCAGGATGTCTCAGTGTTCTACAAGAGTCCTCTTAGTGCCAGCTGATTCAAGACCCCTGATGGGAGTAATGCTGTAATGGTCTTAAGGCTCACAGAGACTGTTCTCAGACACTGAGGACTTATAGTCATGGTAGGGGTACAGCCATTTCCAGACCAAAGGTGAAATTTGTTGGTGTCGTGCCACAGAGCACATACGACAGGGTTTGGCCTGATCTGGTGACTGAGGTAGTGAGAAGTCCTCTTCGTTCTTGTTTTCAAACTGGGATACAAGTACTCCGAAGTGCAGTTGGGAAACCTTCAGGGAGTGTTTATTCCTTAATGTGCTCATTTAGGAATGTTTTTGGGTCGTATTAGGCACTTTGAAGTTTTTAGAATTCTTGTACTCCCATTTACATTTTACTGAGAGCACAAATATATGTCCATATTAGGTATGCATTCACAAACACTATGATTTAAACCCGTCACATGCAATTACGGTGTAATTGTGATTGCGAACATTCACATTAATTAGGCTGTTGCATCAGCTTCAGAATAATTGCTGCTGGCAGGCACTGGCAGAATGTTGTTAGAACCAGATAACAGAATGGAATTTAAAAAAAAAAAAAAGTGGGAATCCCAGCCTTTCCTCACCCTCTGATTCAACCCCCGGTGCCAAGCAAAAGAGAGAGCAGAGAGTCCACTGCGTGCTTCGGTTGTGTTTGGACAGCAAGCTGTCACCTAGACGCCGGTTACCACTCTGTTACCATGGGGGGGAGAAATCAATGTCCGTGCCCATGCCTCTGTGCAGAAGCAGAGCAATTATCCAGACACGAAAGGGAGGGTCATAAAAAAAAAAAAAGAATTTAATCAGGAAGCGGTGGCAGTGGAGCTGGATCAACCAGCCGCATTGATTGTCACACAAAGCGATGAGACCGCGTGGGTGGGGCCTGAGTGGCTTCAGTGTGGTACAAACAAATGGTGTGGGATTTCCAATCAATGAAAGGGTTGTGTTGCCTTCTGTATAATAACCACCAATTTGCAAAATGCAGAGCGTGAAGGTGTAACGAGTGGTATTTTCTTTGAGAGCGGTAACCCTGACATCAGCTGACTACACATGAAAACTCAGACTTCAGTTACGGAGTGGCACAGCGTAGATTCAAACTGGCATCAGATGTCATTCAGTGAAATTCAGCTTTTCCTCCATGTGTTGTCTTCTCAGAAAAAAAGCAGTCTTAAACCAACGAAAGAAAGCTTAGGGCAACGTGGTCATCTGATGTCAGTCAGTAATTTACCATATCACAGATGCTCAGTGCTTCAGATAGCTGCAGAAAACCTTTTTTATTATATCCATGAAGCACACACTGCCTGAAGCCCCAGTGCATATAGGGACACGGTTAAATTTGTGGGACACGTCTGCTGAGGCGGGGTAAACACGATCCTGGGAAACCGTGGAGCGGCTGGCCCGAAGCCGTACACAGCGCGGGCAGAACCCCAGCCTCTCGGGCTGGTCCACAGCGGCGTGGTTCTGTGGGTTCAGAGAGCTCCAGAACCACACGAGCGGCAAAAGGGAAGCCAGCTCGTTAATCATTCCTCACCAGCTCGGCCCGGGCCCGCGCTGTTTACCTCAGCCTCTTCTCGCTGGGTTTTTTTTTTTTTTTAGGGCCATTTTTGTTCTCTCAGCGCTGGGGTAATGGAAATCCATTGTGACTGCTCCTTCCCGCGGATCGGGACTGAAACAATGGACAAATTGTTTTTAGGACACAAAAACCTTGATTCACAACTCCAGAAACGGTCCACGCTGCAGATGTTGAGGGGAGTCAATGGCACAAAAAACAACAGATTTTGCTCTTTGTATGTGTGTGTGTGTGTGTGTGTGTGTGTGAGAGAGAGAGAGAGAGAGGGAAAGGGAGAGAGAGTGTGTGCACATATGTACGTGTATGTGTATGTGTGTTAGCCCAAAGACCCATAGACAGGTCTTTCTTCACTGAACGCCTATCTTTGGAGTTTTTTTTGTTTGTTTAATGAAGGACTTCTTTTCCGACAGAGAACAAATATACAAAATACAAGTGTGTGTAATATACATATACAGTGCGTGTAGTGCTTATATATTCTCATATTTGGTTATATTATTACGTCTCATTTGTTTGTACTTTTGTCGTCATGTAAGCATAAAATGTGAAAATGTCTCTACCTGTGAAACTAGTTTAACTAGTTTATATGCAGCTGGACCTGAAGAACTTCTTACACAACAGCAGTGCCCATCTCAGGAATAAAACCTGCAACCTTGGAGTTACCCAGCTTACCAACCCAAACTGAGTTCAAGCCCATATTTGGGTGTCTACAATGTAGAGGTTTCTAAGATTGCTATTGCTAATGTGTTGCATTAATTGAATAACATAAAGCATAATGTCAACTTTAGCATCTGACATGTGGCTTGCTGCTGCTGGCGTGACTTGCAAAAATTGTTTTTGTGAGTGTTCTTTTTTTTTGCTTTAGGAAGGAGCTGTCATCATATCCAGATGAGTTCAATATAATTGATTTTAAATGCGATGTGTAAGCGTGAGCATCTATAATGATGTATCGGAGTGGGAGTGAACCGTACTGTCATGCAATAACTTAATCTGGCTCTCATGCGATGATCGCACTGCCTGTTTCCTGCGGCATGTTTCGGGAGTCGTTGCTGTAAATCGTTCTTGCATGTTCGCCAATACGCCGGTGTCACTCTGTTGTGGGTTATATAGAAGTATCTAGGCTACTGTGTGAGAGTTTGTGGACTGAGAGCAGGATCAGGACGGATTCGGGGGAAAGCTGCTGTTGTGAGCGGAGCTCTGAGCTTCAGCAGGGTAGAGCAGGGCAGAGTCTCTGTGGGCTGAGAGTTTCTGGAGCCCGTCCAGTCTGAGCACTCACAGTGTAGTTTCTGTGAAAACATGACCCATTTTTCAAAAACCAGGGACAAATCGGCTTGTTTTTTTTCTCTCTCTCTGTGTCTCTCCCGCTCTCTCTCCCTCACTCTCCCACCACAGGTTTATAGCACTTGCCATGTCTTGACAAGAGCTGTTACACACTGACTTCTTTTGATTGCCTTATTTGGATTTCTCTGTTTTGATTGCTTTGTAACAGTCATACAAGATCACAGAGAATATATGACATGTAAGGTTTTGGGGTTGTTTTCTTTGCTTATATTTTTTCATTTAAGGAACGTGTCTTTGCCAACCGCATCCATCAAATATCGTTCATCCAGATCTCAATACATCACTTCATAGAGACTGAAATGTAAGCAGCCAATAAAGTCCACTTGATCCAGCCGTGTAAATGGATAAAACTGTAACCTGGATAAGAGCTCTGGATAAGAGCGTCTGCTACATGACAATAATGTAATTTAATGTAGTCGTTTTAAAGCATGTTATGCTCAGTTTATGAAATCTGAGAAACCAAGTAGGGTTTCCTAGATACAGCAGGTCCTTAATGGGTCCATTCTGCATAAATAACATGGGCAGAAAGTAACCTTCTGACCTTTGCTGTCGTTCCCCGTTAACTGACGTACAGAGCAGAAAATAGCGTTCCGTTAGACCAGTATGACCAGGAAGCCTTGGAGCACCTTCTGTAGTGGGATTTCAGAGCATTGCTCTCACTGGACCTGCCTGCGTTATCACTTATGATGCGGACCTCTGCCTGACCCTGCCAGGACACTGAATCACAGAGTCTTATTTACCATGGAAAATTCCCCTGGGAAGACAGCCATGCAGATTCCAGTTACTGAAAGGGGATTACAGGCATTTGATTACTGCTTGAAAGTGCGGAAGGCATGCTGTTCTGAGCTGCTGTGTCCTGGAAGCCATAGAAAAGTGAACCCAAGGAATTTCACTGGTTTGTTCATCAGGACAGAATATAAAAGACCAGATTATAAAACAATTAAAGACCAGATTATAAAATGATTAATTTTATAGGCTCCCACGTGTTATCCTAGCTGTGTTTGAGCATTTCGGGATAAACAGCTATGTGTTAGACACAGGCCTTTCCTGTTGTTTGGTTGACTGAGAACAGGTGTTGATGTGGGACCTGAGTAAACATAGTTTGGCAAATGGAATTCTCAGATGCATACCCCGGGAGTAAACCAATCAGGACCTGTAGGCAACCAACAGCAAGCGCCAGGTTACTACTTGGAACTCGTGAAATTCTACGTGGAATTAGTGTGAAAGTAGTATCAGTGTGGACGTAGGCCCCTGTGTGTGTGTGTGTGTATGCATGTGTGAGTGAGTGAGTGAGTGAGTGAGTGAGTGAGTGAGTGAGTGAGTGAGTGTGTGAGTGTGTGAGTGAGTGTGTGAGTGTGTGAGTGTGAGTGTGAGTGTGTGTGTGTGTGTGTGAGTGAGTGTGTGTGTGTGTGTGTGTGTGTGTGTGTGTGTGTGTGTGTGTGTGTGTGTGTTTGTTTCTGAGCAGGGCAGTTCTCAGTCCCACGCGCCCGCCACAGAGCCTGGGCTGTTGCAGTAAGCCTGGGGCTCATTAGCACAATGCCGTGTCATAGCTGAGGGATTAGGCTGTGATTAAACGCTAACCTCAATAACTCCCCTCCTCATTTCCCCCGTCCAAAGGCCAAATCAAACAGATGCACAATCGCCGCATTATTCTCCCCCTGCGCTCTGGTGTGCCTCCAGCCCATGTGCACAGCCACCGGGGGTTGAGTGGGTGCAGTGAAGGGGGGGGGGGTACAGTCAGACAGCACAGTGAGAATGCAGCTCGGTCCTGTCATCTTTCTCCGTTTTGAAGAAGCTGAAATTAGAGCTGGGCCCTGAAAGCCGAAACCGCTGTATCTGGTTCGTCGGGAGTTGTTGCCGGGGGTTGCGTGGATGGGCCGAGAGCGGAGTGTCCGCTTTCAGGTCAGGGGGTGCAGCGTGCAGTAATCACATTAGGTGACGTTTGAATAATTCATCCGTTAGCCGGCCGGACCGAGCCCGAGCTCAGCTGCACCTCGCCACTGTGTGCAGGGACCCATTTTCTGCGTAAACCCCTCCACACGCGTCATCGGCCGTAAGCTTCCCAAGCAAGCTGCCCCCTCCCTGTCAAAATCACACAGCAGACCAGAAAAAACCTGTGTGTGTGTGTGTGTGTGTGTATGTCAGCACATGTGTTTGTGTGCATGTGTGTGAGCAAATGCTTGTGTGGGCGTGTGTGTATGAGTGCGCGTGTGTGTGTTTGTGTCTGTGAGCATATCTTTCTGTGTGTTTTTGTGTGTGTGTGCCGTGCTATGTGAGCACGCGTGTCTGTGTGTGTACGTGTGCGGACGTGCGTATTTAAAACAGAGGGAATCTCATACGCGCTGGAGCGTTCTGCCACAGATGTGCGGAGCCTCTGCACTGTCACAGTGGCACTGCAACATCTGTTACGGGCCCATCAGCGCGACACGTGGCACGGTACTCGGAAGAGCACTTTATCTGCATCCTCGAACCCGTCTCTTACATAACGTGCTGCGTCCCGTCGCCGGCTGGAACAGGCTGACGAGAGCCTGCCACTCGCAGAGATGGAGTGGGAGGTGGAGGAGGTGCAGCAGGAGGTGCGGACATCACAGCTGATCGAAGGTCACGGCTTCTTTCGCTCACCATCATCCCTCGTAATCCTAATGTCAGCATACGCCATAAGTGCATCTGGGAGAGCAGATGAGGCGTGTGCTTTCTCCGGTTTGCTCGGTCCTATGATTTAACTGGGACACTGTATCTGGTGAGGAACGTCAAACACAGTGGAAACCTTGTCAGGAAACCCTGGAAAAATGATCATTGTTTTAACTTCGAGGACACGGATACTTTAGATAAAAACATAACATTGAAATATTACTGGTTTTGCCCCTTTTTTGTTGGACTGCTTTGCCAGGATGGTTTACCAGAGTCACATATAAGAGGAAAAGTACACACCCCATGCCTCCTCCTGACACTAGCATTTTTTCAAAGGCAGCTGTGTCAGTACAGTATAAATCAAGTGACTTGAACATATAGGTATGCTCAAATTGCTTAGAATGCTACTCGGTGTTTGGATGTCTGTGTGCACTGAAGATTCACATCACAAAATGAGATGGTTTATGTGCTGTTTGAATGCAGTGATTCTTCCTGTCGGTGTGAAGGAAAAAATAAACAACATACTATTATCCCATGAACTTTTTATTTTTACCAAAATAACTCTTTTTTTTATGTGTGTCCTAATGCATTGATCAGAACCTGACTTCTTTTTTGTGGTTGAAAAATGACTGCTACTCAGAAAAAAGTGTTGGAAGAGCCATCTGTTCCTGACTGCTGAAATGAGTTTTGTCTGAATGTCGCTGCTGACAGGTGAACTTCTCTTTCAGCTGCTCAGAGAACTGAAGCACCCCAACGTGATCGCCCTGCAGAAAGTGTTCCTGTCTCACAGCGATCGGAAGGTGTGGCTGCTCTTTGACTACGCTGAGCACGACCTATGGGTAGGTGTCACTGACACTCACACACACACACACACACACACACACACACACACACACACACACACCTAATCAGTGGAACTCTGCAGGACTGGATCTGTGCTCGATGCCAGAGCAGCAAATTCTGTGATAAGTGAGAACTACTCTAGATGAACTGTAATAGTGTAATAGTAAGGTCTATGTCCACAGTAATGCTAGAGCAAGATTGCTCATTTAGCAGCAAAAAATACATGCCCTTCTTTTCCTCAAATAATTTTTCGTGTGTCTTTCTCTCTTTCTTCCAGCACATCATAAAGTTTCACCGGGCCTCAAAGGCCAATAAGAAGCCCATGCAGTTGCCACGAGGGATGGTGAAATCTCTCCTCTATCAGATTCTGGACGGGATTCATTATCTCCATGCCAACTGGGTGCTGCACAGAGATCTCGTGAGTATTGCCTTGCGACTGTCAAAAAAAAAAAAAAGTCCTCCTCCTCGCTGTGGTCTGAATCGGGAAGCTCTTGGTTAAGCACGGCAGGTGTAGGCTGGTCTGGCAGGTTTGGGGAGGTTGGACAGGACTTTGTGTGCTCTTTGGTTACCGTCATCAGTGGGGCACAGTTTAACTCTCTGAAGCTGTACGAGGCTTTACACCGTTTGTGGAAAGCGTGTTTGGTCTGTGGTGGTCGGGAGTGCTACAAGGTCGTCCTGGATTTTATGTGGTGGCTAAGTGGTTAGCCCTGTGGAGTTTATCACGGCTGAGTGTCCTGCCTGAAATAGGCATAGGGTGTGGTTAGGTCCTTATTTGGACTTGGGTGCTGTTGTGCTAGTGAGATGTTTATATGTATGTTTATCACAGTTGGGGTTCCCAAGTTTTCTCCAGCGGTATGATATTTTAGTTGGGGTTTAGTTGATATAGATGGGGTCATTGTGGTTTGGCCTATGGTTAAAGCATGACAGTGTGTTGATATTTTCGTGTGGAGTTAACGATGATCGTAGTTCCCTGAGTGAAATAAAGTCGGGGTAACAGTGGTTCACTCCCTGGTTAGTCCCCGGTAGTGCCCTGGCTGAAATAAGATTGGGGTAACAATAATTCACTCCCCGGTTAGATGCGGTTGGTCCTGCTCCAGTGTGGTGATATTTCCGTCGTCGGTTTACCCTGGTTCAGACCACTGGCTCTGGAGCAGAGTGTAAGCAGGTTTGGTGTGAGTCCTAGATGCTCAGTCCCAGGCTTCTTTTGCCTCTTGTTCTCTTGTGAAACGCCAAACTCCTGGTTTCCCACAGTCCTTTCCTGGAAGGAACTGCCGTCCACCTGACTCTGCACCCCCACATTGTTCGGGGAAATCGGTTCTCACCCCTGGCCCGAGTGAAGGGGCAGGGGGTTGTCACCTCTCACAGGCTGTTATCTGATCATGTGACCCGTACAGCTTGTGTGAGGATTTGTTTTTGGTCAGCTGTCGCTGCAGTTTCGCTCAGAGTCGCAGCAGTTTTTCTGAAAGGGCTGTTTATCTTTGGGAAAACAAAAAACACATTTTCAGTTCGGGGCACTGCTAACTCCACAGATTGCCCAGAGGTTGCTCGCATTTTTCTTGCAGTAATTTGCACTGCGTGAAGATTCAGAGAGTGAGAGGCATCAATTTTTGGTATTCAGTTGTAAACCTGCAAAGAGTGTAAGGAGGTGAATGAATGGAGCAAAGTTGAGCCCTTTAAAACTCAATGGCGTAACGGCTAAATTGAACACGGCTCTTTCATCTTTCCGGGATGTTTAATCGGGTGATTGAGATTCCTCATTCATAAAGGAAGGCGTTCACGCTAATCCCATGGATCAAGGAATCTCATCAGCCTACCATCAGGTGGGGTTATGCGATTCTGGCCTTCACAGATGGCTGTACAGAATTCAGACTGCCTGTCCTATCTGCCATGACACATTATGTAAAAGTGTTTGGATCTATGGGCTCACTATGGTCAGAGCTGGCTGTGCACCAATGCAGACCGGGCTTCAGAGATGACCGGGTCTGTTGCCAAGGGATGGCACTGCCTTGGTACCCTTGTGGAAGGCCGTTTGTCTCAAAGGCTCTGGAAAAACAAGTCCTTTCTTGTAGAAAGAAATAGATAGAAAGAATAGTGGAAAGAAATGCAACTGGGTTGCTCATTGTGTGAGACTGTAATCATTACATCACCCTGGAGCTCTGCTAGGAGCATGTTCCCATCTACAGAGATGAATTAATGCCATGTAATTTGTTTGTCTTGTCTTGTCAGGACAAGTCATTCATTTAAGTTCATATCATCTGTGGTATCATTACGTTTAGACAACGCATGAGAGACTCTCGCTAATATTTCTGTGGAGAAATCTGCATTTTTCTCTGCATATTCACCTGAAAGCCATAGCGATCGTCAGATTAGTGTGCCAGGTGTGGTAAAGTGTAGCACCAATTGAGAGTAGTGCAGCAGAGAAAATGGAGTTGAATACAGCCTGAAATTACCTGAAAATTTAATGTAAAATGCAATCCAGAATAGAAGCACCAGCCATTGTCTGCTAATGTCTTCATGTAGTTTGTAATTTGAAGTTGTTAGCCTGGTCTGACACTGTTGCTCATTCAGCTTGAATGGATACGCTTCTGTTCTTTTGTGCTGAAAGTCGCTCTGGTTAAGAGCATCTGCTAAATTAATGTAATGTGATGTAAGTGTAATGTAATTTCATGGTTGCAATACAAGGTCTTTAGTTTTCTCTTTCCAGTTTGTAGTTGATGGAGCTTTGGAAATATGCAGCTTTGAGGGGGGTGTTCTGAAAATATTTCAGCAAAGCAAACCAGGTTGCTTTTCTTGCTGGAGGTCAAAATCTCTTATCTTAGCGCTCTTTCTTCCGGCCCTGAATAGCCCCTTTCATTTCCCCAGAATTAATTTTTCTGTTGTTGTGCATATCTGGTTCAGCCAAGGCTAGCGTATTATAGCCGCCGCTCACTCTCATTCCTGTTACTTCCTGCCATTGTGGCGTTTTACACGCAAGCTTGTGTGCGTTGCGTGTTTTTCTTCCCTGTTTTTGTCGGAAGCCGCTTTGTTCTTTCTGATGTGCGTACATGTATCTCTCAATCTGCTTTGGCAGTTGCAACTGACGCCGTTGATATCGGAGAAAACAACAACAAATACGGCGGGGGGCTTTGAGTGGCTGAGGTTACAGACGCAGGGGCTCTGAGCCAAACCCACCTGCCAGTCGTGGGATGCGGCACCGGAGGAGAGGAAGAACGGAGGGGATGGATGGGAAGAAGACTATCACAGCGTTAGCAGTGAATGATGGCGTTGTACCCCGATATGAAACAGAAACCAATTTGGAATACGAATGTCATTTGTAACATTCCCCGAGGCCTGGAGCAGCATTGCCTCGTCTCCATGGTTGCTTGCCGCAAGCTGCTGACAAACACGCCACAGAGCAGAGCCTTGATCCAGTCACAAAGTTTTGATTCTCTCCACAGGGGCTAGGCTTTTAATTCTGAACCCATTGAGACAAAGAAGCTTCTGGAAGCATACAGTGGCAGCACTGGACCTTGCTGGGCTGTACAACTACAGACCCAGGCATCACTGAAACCTAGTCTGCATTGGTGCCCAGCCCTAATCATACTAAACCCATGGAATAGAGAAACCGGGTCGATGCTATAGTGATGGGCTAGCTAGTGGCGTACTGTTTGAAGCAGAAGTGTGGCTTGTGTAGCTATAATGCTAACAAGTCTCTATTCATTCAAAAGAAAAAACAAAACAGTTTGGTTTTGCAGCTCATCCCTTCAAGAATACGGTATAGTGCGTTGAAAAACTGGGAAAAAAAACAGAAATATCACATTGACATTATTCATATTACATATTCATATTCAGCAAATAGTCACAAAATAATGGGCTGGAGAAATCTCCTCCTTAAAAACACCCTTTGTCGCCGGTGCAGACGCTTTTGAAATAGTCGTCTGTTCTGTCAGACAGCACCGCAGCTCGTTTTGCCTACCGAATGTGACCCAGATACTGTAGATCCAACTAGTTTGCACATTATTGGACAAGCACCCAGTTGCTGTTACACTGCTTCTGCTGCCAAGTTACACTACCAAAACAAAAGGCTGTCACGTGGGCGTTACTTTACAAACACAGCATGTCTTGGCTACTGTATGTCTAAGATATATCATCCGTTATAACCCTATTTAGAGTTTATAAATGTTGGTAACAAAGGTAATGCTTTACACTCCTGTGGTCACATATTATGCTCTTCTCACTGCAACAATCTCTGCACTCCCTCAGGACCTCTGGGCGTTGGGCGTAGTATATATTTAGTCCTCCACAATGTTTGCATAAAATTACATTACGTTATTGTCATGTAAGAGACGATCTTATCCAGAGCAACTTACGTATGTTGCAATTTTTACATGGTATCTATCTATACAGCTGGATATTTACAGAGGCAATTCTGGGTTAAGTGCCTTGACCAAGGGTACAGCAGCAATGCCCCAATGGGGAATCGAACTGGCAACCTTTTGATTACAAGCCCTGCTCCTTACTACACATACATCAAGTGTATTTCACAAATGCTGAATTGGATTGCTACATCTCTGCTGATGTCGTTCGAGTGGCTCACAGGTGCCTGGCAATTCTCAGGGCATCTGAGAGTGGAGATAGTAGGAAACCCTGTTGACGACCCCACCCCCACCCAGGTAGAATGGAGCCATATTGTTCTGCCGCAATGGGCGACCGGTCATTGTGGTCTGATGACATGACTGGGCTCAAACCGGGGCCGTAGGTTTCAGCCTGTACACGAGACACTGATTGAGTCACAAGGGATCCAGCAGTGCAGTTAAGGTGGAAATTTCTTGCATTCAGTAGGAACCTGTTTTTTTCCCCCTCTCTTCTAGATATTGTCTCTGTGGTTTTTATGCAGTCCCTTTTGCAGCGTAGTGGAAAAGAAAATTCCCCCGCCTCACCCGTGTCCTGGGAAGTGATTATCTACTTTACTAGAAAGCCAGGCTGGAGGAGTAGAGCTGAGATGAAGAGAAACTCTTCCTGTCCTTGGGGGGGTCTTAGTTCTGCGAATGAAATATCAGCTGCAAGGGCGTGGGCTGGTCTCAGCACGTCTGTTTGTTTCTAGCTTTGGTCTTACACAATCCCCTCTCCTCAGCTCGCTGTACTCGGCAGCAGTGTGATCAGACCGCATTCCCCCCTCCCCTCACCTCCCCCTCCCGCTCCCCACCCCGTCCCCACCCCCGGCACTGATTATGTAACATGCCCGACCCCCACTGCAGCGGGTGTGTCCCGCTGTCTCCTGCAGGAACTCGTGGGATTTGTTGGTCTCTAATGAGGTGCCGGGCGCAGGGCGGGAGGTCAAGGCTCTTGACCTGTGGAATCGCAGGTTGAATTCTGGCTGTCAGTGATACTGCGGCCGCCCGTACTGGGTTTGGCAATCGGCCTGCCTTCTCTTAGCAGGACAGAGCTGTAAACCTGAGCCAGATTTGTAAATCACTTTCAGATTAATAACAAACAAATTTGAAAAAGGCAATACTAAATGGGGAAAGCTGGCTAAAGCATACGACCCCTGCGGTGCGGGCCTGGAGTTGTGGATCGCTAGCGTTTGTTGCTCGTCCAACCACAGCTGATCTCCAAAAACATGTTTTTTTTTTTGTTAGGTAGTCATTCCACAATCAAGCTTTCACAATGGCCTGCACTGGCAGATGTTGAAATTTTTGTCACTGTCCTATCAAGCTACTCGCAGGACAATTAAGGCACTCTGTAACAGGCTGTTGGGGAAGTCGGACCTGTGGCCATTCTTAACACAACACTCACACCTGTGCTGTGCGTGGCCACAGAAGAAAGAAGGAGAACGAAGAAAGAAAGAAGGAACTGCGCCGTGTAGACAGAACAACACCGAGAGAGTCACGCAGAATCCGTAAAAAGGAATAAATTACGCTTTAGCCATCACAAACCCTGCGCAGCCACCAAACACAGTCATTACTTAATCATGAGACGAGCACAGGAAAACAACTGCACTGAGTGAGTGAGTGGAAACATTAAAGCTAAATGAATCATGAGCCTGTTGTACAGGTCATGCCTGAATGGCGTTTGCTTTCCATCTGACCAGGAGCCATGTAAAGGGAAAAAAATTACTGGCGTCTCACGGGAGAGCAGGGTATTGACTCGCGAGGTCAGTGAATGATCTGTTGTCCACTCTGTGTTTGTTTATTTGGAGTGAAATTTCGTTTCAGCATTGACCGTGTCTGTGTATAAAATCACACGGTTTGAGAGCAGGAATTTGGGGTAAATTAAATTTTAAGTGTGTTTATTTGATTTGTCCAGGCTTTACTTAAGTTATCCACAAGGGCAACAGGTCAGCCTGAATTAGAGCGAGAGAGAGCATGGAAACATCTAAGCATAAAACATGATAATGGAACAGGCATGTTCACTTTGTGTGCATTGAGCAGTGTGTACATTAGGTGTATTATTCTTGGGCGTTAATTTAAGCCGCTTGGCGCAAACTGTTTATAGATCGTTACAATATTCTCAGCACAAGGTCAGAGAAAATAACATCTCCCAGCAGTTGCTTCCGCCTTTAATCGCGCTGTTTCGGGTTGGCATACGGGGGTAGTCCTGGTCGTTTTGGGCTTGAGAGAGAGGGCGTGTTTGTGTCTGATGATAGCGGCGCCTTGTTGTGTCTTTGAATAATAGAGCTCATTATCAGCGCTGTTCCCATAGCAACTAACACTGCGTGCGGAGCGGGTCGAGTCCAGGGAGACATATTAGATTCACAGGCAGAACCTCGAGTGTCTGAGAGACAGAACGCAGCTTAATGAAGCCGTATGACGCAACCTTTCCGGCAGCTGTAATTGAGATACCCCTGTCACCCAAACAGGGTTGTCTGCCTGTATATTGTCTGTTTTGCTGTATTTTCTGCCTCATCACTTGTAAGGTTGTGTTAAAGCTAAACCATGTCTTGTTCAATATGTAAATACATGGCTTTCTGTTGCCACTTCAGTGCCAAGTGTTGCTTTTTTCTACTACATTTATGCTTACTACATTGTGTCTTTGATAGAAAAACTGTTAAAAAAAACTACCTTTGAATAAGATCATGATCACAAAAATGTCCACATCACATACATACTCATGCCGATAAAAAATACGGGTTTACAAAATAAACTGAACAAAAGACAAAATTTGCATCTGGTGGCAGAATGAAAGAGGCATTGCCTTGAAAGGTGAGCTGTTTACTCTGAATGAGAATGGCAGTGTAGGACAGACATTACAGCTGGCATGGTTTTCCTTCTTATTTTTTTTTTCTTCGGAAAAAAAATGACACATTAAAAATTGCCACGTTAGAGACAGTTGCTGCAGCTTTAAGCCTGTGTCTTTGTCAGTATTACTGAAGTCGCCTTCCTGTAAGAACCGTCTGGGCTAGGGGAGGGAGAGCGCGTGCAGAAGACCAGAGGTTTGGGCTGAGTTCTCTGCGCCAAGCCTGCGCATGCTCTCAGACCGCACGCTGCACCCAGTCCCCTGCGCTAGCCTAATGCAGCACTCCGTTGGGGGGCGGGGGGATCGGGCATGATTGTTCTTCCCACCGAAATCGAGATGTACTCTGATATCCTCCTCTACGTGAGAGCGTGGGAGTTTGTGCTGCCTTCAAGTAGTACGACAACCTTGCCTGCACACGTGGGTCCTTTTGCGGTTTTGCTTTTACGTCGCTGAGGTCGGTGCTGCTTCGCCCAGCCCCTCCTGCTACCTCTGCAGGCAGAACCACTTCCCTCTCCCCAGCGTATCATTCCCTCCACCTCGACCTCAGCTCATTCTTTACTTTTACTTTTACTTTTATTGGCATTTAGCAGACACTCTTATCCAGAGCAATTCACATCAGTTACAGTTTCTTCTTTTCTTTTTTTTTTTTTTTTTTTTTAAATACAATGTCATCCATTTATACAGCTGCATATTTACTGAGGCAACTGTGGGTAAGGGTACAGCAGCAGTGCCCAAACAAGGAATCGAACCAGCAACCTTTCGGTTACAAGTCCTGCTCTTTAACCGCTATGCTACGCTGCCTGTCTCCTCTGCAGGTTTTTATTTCTGCGCCTCGGCGTTTGGGCTGTCCGCCCAGTGTTGCTTTGCTTTACTTCACTTTATCCAGCTGTATAAATGGATAAGAGCGTCTGCTAAATGATAGCAATGTGATGTGATGCACGCCCAGCTCTGTGTGTCGTAAGCTTATGCCTCACCTTGGCTGTAGTGAAGGAATATGGCCAACCTTACGATCTGCCCCGCTGCTCCCAGCCCTCGCCTGCATGAAGCCGCTGGACGTCGATGGCTTTGGGGCAGCTTCATACACCTGATTTACATTTGGCATCTCTTGTGTGGCCTGATTTGAATACGCCTTCTCAGCCTAGGTTAAACTCATGCATTGGGCTGCTCATCATACATACATTTTAGCGGAGCAAAGACCAGTGCGCATCAAGCCGATGATGCCTGTGGGGGTTTGCTTGTGGGGACCTGACTGGTCAGTGTGTGTGGATGGGAAAGAGTGAACGGGAGATGCTGGGAGATTATGAGACCTGTCTTCACCTGAGTCTACATGTGAGGGCTCCTCACCTGAAGACTCCTCATAAACCCCTGAGGCAGTCGAAATGTAAATAGACTAGAAACAACACTAAGAATGGCACTGAGTTCAATTCACCAGGTCAGTAACTAGGCTAAGGTTTGTTTGGTTAAGAGACAAACATTTGGACAGATGAGAAAGAGGAGATGGTGAACATGATTGAAATAGATGTTGGGGTATTATACGTAATATATGTCTTTGTTACTCGGAAAATAAAAGAAGCAACTGTATGTTCATTTGTTCCTACTGGGAAGACTCGGTGGAAAGACCTGTTGGGTCTGTGCAGGTATATGTAAACTATTACTCCAGAGTCGTCAACTTCATCAAATTAGGAATAACATTCCTGGCTGTTGTTCCTTTCTTCCAGAAACCAGCCAACATCCTGGTGATGGGGGAGGGTCCTGAACGTGGAAGAGTCAAAATCGGTAAGGAAACCAAAAGTTCTTGATCCATTTATTATTGATATGGATTATTGATGGAGGTCATTCCTACTTGGGTCATTGGTGTATTGTTTGTACTGAGTGAGCTTTATATCAGTAATGGGCTTTGTATAAGTAATAACGATTAATAAGTGGTCCTAATACTATGGCACTGCTTGAACTGTCTGAACAATGGAGCTTGGCTTAGCATGCACGAAATAAGCAATAAACCTGACATCATCATCATCATCACCAGAGATGACCCCTTCTGAGGGAGGTTGTGCCTCAGTGCAAAAGTGTTTCATCTGACCTATGTGAAGTCTTATTTAAGCTCCAGGTCTTCTGGCATGGCATGAACGAGAATAGCCACTGCGCTAACATCAGAGCGGTAAAGCTTCGGGCTGCGGAGACATGTGTTATAGCACTCAGGCTTCGGTTAGCTCCTGAACGGTCTTACCCTCTGGGGACACGTCCACTCCCTGGTACCGCGGTTACACTACACTGAACTTTTCGGGTATGATGTCACAGGCCTGCAACCCCGGGGTCTATTTTTGCACTTCCAATGAATTCTGCAGTGCAGATCTGAGGTGTGTGCTGTTCCATGTCTCTCTGGTGCCAGCTGGATGGTTGTGTGACACTGAAGTAGCTGTCACCGCAGGTGTCGGCCGTGTCAAGCCGGCGAGATTGTGCTATCATCAGAATCTCTGTTTCGCAAGCTCTGACAGGACAGGCAGGTGACTGGCCGCTGTCTGGAGCATGCATATTTCAGCTATTCTTACGCCTGACACAAAGCAGGCCTTTAACCTGCTGCCAGAGGCAAAGCGATATATTACCTTTTATTGTCAAAATCCCTTCAAAAATATGTTTATGATATGTGTGGGGTACTCAAGTGCATGATGGAGTCTTCCAAACTATGTCCAGTAGGCTGAGGGCCAGACCCTTCTCCTCCAGGCGATGATGCAAACCAGCCTTGCTGCCAGCTACAGCTTTTCATTGGCTGTAGGAAGGCGATACCCTTTCAAAATCTTATTTTTGTTGGTCCACTGCTCTCTGAACACTTGATTCAGTGAAATGTTGATCATGTAAGGACAATGTAAACTTCCTGTAATAAGCTCACAAGATTCTGATTCTAGACGAGTCTTAATCTCTGTGTACAATGCTATTTTTGTGAGGAAAAAAGATCAACTTTTTAACAAGGATCCATGTTTCTCCATTTACTCAAATGACAAGCATTAGCTATGTTGGCTCCTAGGCAAACAGGCATGGTCAGGAGGTTCCCTAATGTGCATGTTAGGTGGTGATACACATCATAAAATAAACAACTTAAATTATTGACTGGAGCCCTGAGGTGGAGTACTGGTTGAGTGGAGCGTAGGTTAGATGCCTGTGGCTTTGTTGTTCCTTTTGAAGTTATAAGATCAGCTCACGCTGATACACTGATATGAAAGTCAATGCTGTCAGTCCTGAAGAAAGGCATTCCTCATTTGATGCTGCCGACCACGCGCCCACGTCTTTCTTGCGTCTCCCGGCCCGAAACTACCGCATCTGGCTTCCTGTCAGGGCCCGGGCTGACAGATAGGGCTCTTTGTGGAATGGCGAGAGGCAGGGTGTCTCGGCATCTCGTTTGGGTGTGGATTTACGAGATTACTGGTGTAAGATAATACCGGCTCGCCGTACTCACTGGGACAGATTCTGCAGCATGGGGTGACCCGCATAGCTCGCTAACATGCACTGTTAATTCAAAATCACCAGAAAGGATCTAAGCATTGACGTCACATCTCTCACCTTGGAGGAGGCTGCTCTCTATATTCACTATGAATAGGAAAGTTTCCCCAAGACAATGGCTCCCATGCTTGGTTCAGAATCTATTGTTCTTCAAAGAAAGCAGAGTCCTTTCAGGATAAGTCCACCACCATTTTTGCAACAAATTGGCTGAGTGAAGTTGTCATGTGTTTGTGACTTGACTCAGCCTGGGGGAATACCCAAATCAGTTGAGAGGAACCTAACTAATGTATTAAAGTTTTTTTTTTTTGGATTGCATACAAGGATTTCAAGGAAAAGGGTCTTGCTTGACAGGTTTGACCAGCTTTTAGTGGTCTGGCCTCGTTTACAAAGCTGCTATGCTGTGGATCCTCCCTGTCATCTAACACCTTAATGCACTCACTAATGCAGTTTCTCAATGTGTAGCCCCCCCCCATCCTAAAACACATGCAGAGTGCATAATGGGTTGAAATGCGCATATAGGGGCAGCAGTGTAGCATAGTGGTAAGGAGCAGGGCTCACAGCCGAAAGGTTGCCGGTTCGATTCCCAGCCGGGACACTGCTGAAGTATCCTTGGGCAAGGTACTTAACCCAGAATCGCCTCAGTAAATAGCCAGCTGTGTAAATGGATAACTCCTCTGTTTTATTGTGTGTGTGTGTGTGTGTATATATACACACACACACTTGTCTATACTATATTTGTGTAAACATATGACCTATAAAACTCTCACCTATGTAATTCACTCTGGATAAGACAATCTCCTAAATGTCAGTAATGTAATGTAATAAAACGCCTTTGTTGTTGACCGTGTGCTGTATGTCACTGCAGCGGACATGGGCTTCGCCAGACTCTTCAACTCGCCCCTGAAGCCCCTGGCTGATCTCGACCCGGTCGTGGTGACCTTCTGGTACCGGGCGCCTGAGCTGCTGCTCGGAGCACGACATTACACCAAAGCGATAGGTAAGCACGGGGGTAAGGGGCGTGGCCAGTGGGGAGGCAGCCTATCAGGAAGAGGGAACCCGTCATGTGATAGAGGAAAGCTTCGGCTAAATGCAGCCTGCGGGGAACATGAGAAATATCCACATTTTTACAGACATGCATTTGATCTCCTCTGCAGTGGAGTGGATAAGATCGAAATGGAAAGTAAAACTGACAAGCCCCGTGCTTTGAGTGTTGCACTTTGGTCTGCGACCTCGGCCTTCACACCTCATATATGACAGGCTGAGCTTCTGTGCAAAATCACTCACGGCTACGTGGGTGTCAGTAAGTGCCAGAAAGATAGCTGCTCAACAACCACTGTAGTGCAGTTTATATTTACACACTGACAGCGGCTGACATCGTATTGTTGGCCCTTTGGAGTATCTGTCTGTTACTCTGTTGGGCATGCTAATTGTCAGCAGCACCAGCTAGTGCCAGCAGACGCTTTCAGTGTGTTGTCATCACGACCGGAACATGTCTTTGCATCTCCACTCATCTGCTATGAACTGTGCCATCAGGAGCCACAAGTTTCCATTTTTAGCCTTTTGGCGAGTTGTTTATCACAATGTAAATGAATGTAATTTGCATACATGGCTCAGCTGATACGTGAGGCTTTCAGGAGGGTCATTTCTCCCCTGTCCTGTTCAAAACAAAACATAAACTTCTGTGTTACCAAGGGCCTGGTTTTGACCCCGCGAAAACACACCGCTGTGTTCAGCGATTTGATGTCTGTGTCAGTGGAGAAAATGGCGGCAGTGCTGGCATTGCAGTTTTCAGCCTCATACCTTGCTCAGTGTAGGTGGCTGGGTGGTGGTCCAGCAGTTTAGATTATGGTTGTGAATATTCACACTGCAGTGGTATTTTGGGCGCAGTGCAGTCACCTTTTTTTTTTTTTTTGCACTCGTGTTTATGCCGTCTGAGGCTTTGCGGAGTGCTTCGTTCCTGGCTGGAACAGTTGACGGGGGGAGGCAATTAAAAGAAATAGTAACCTGTTAGAGAGGTGAGGAAAGTATTGGCTAAAGAGCACCAGTACTGCTGTCTCCCTCTTCCTCCTAGCATGTGGTGAAGCCCAACATTCCGGCTATTGTCCATTGTTGCCTTATCTCCATGGCAACTGTAGCATGGTCAGGGCAAACACTGAAGGTATTGAGGCTGCACCCTGATTGGCTAGCACACGGCCCCTCCCTCCTCACACCTCCGGCTCATCAAAAGATGTCCCCCCCCCCCAGCCCACGTGCTGCGAGTGCGGCTCTCTGCACGGGGGCTTTTGTGTTGTCGAAATGCCGCAATACAGCTGGACCCTCGTCTTACAACCCACATTTACATCAATACACAGTAGACTATGTCCCAAGCAAGAGCGCAAATGTGCAATAGGGGCACCTGTGCGTGACTGTTGTGTTAGCCTTGGGCACTTCTGTTTACAACATCACAGCCAGGCCCCAAGAGTGTGCAGCCCTGTATGGTCAACATATTGCATAAGCGCAGAACGTGTCGTCAGGCAGAAGTGGCTGTCGAAGCGCGATTTCACCGTCTTTACCTGGAATGTGAGCGCTGCTGCGCTGAGTGTGCACTAACCAACGCCCCTCTCTCTCTCCGTCAGACATCTGGGCGATCGGCTGCATCTTCGCCGAGCTGCTGACGTCGGAGCCCATCTTTCACTGCCGCCAGGAGGACATCAAAACCAGCAACCCCTTCCACCACGACCAGCTGGACCGGATATTCAGTGTCATGGGCTTCCCGGCAGGTCCGTGTCGGTCCAGGCTGCGATTAGCATGTGGGCAGCCTCTGCCTGCCAACGGCTAAACTAGCGTAGAGTCCTTTTTTGAATAGAAAATAGGGATAGATAGGATAGAGAGGAAGGTAGACTAGAGGTAAAGCTTGAAGAGATGAGTTTTCAGCTTTCTCTTGAAGGCTTCCAGGGAGTCTGTTCTACGAATAGCCCAGGTTTCATTTAATCTCATCTGATCCTTTCAAAATAACACATCTAGGGAGAAAAGTCTTTTCTTTGTTCCTTAGGGCACTTAACCCAGAATTGCCTCAGTGAATGTCCAGCTGTATCAATGAATAATATGTAAAAATTGTACCCTATGTAGGTCATTCTGGATAAGAGTGTCTTCTTAGCAACTAAATGTAAAATGTAATGTAGATGTAAGTGTAAAAGGATACATGTGACATATTAATACATATTAATAATATATAACCAGAACTCTTGGTGTATGACAGTAGCTTATCTGAAGGCAGTAGCAATGTATGCATGTAGATGGTGAATGTATTTTCCTTTCTGTGAATTCCTCAGATAAGGACTGGGAGGACATTAGGAAGATGCCCGAGTACCCCACCCTTCAGAAAGACTTCAGGAGAACAACGTGAGTGGAGCCGTGGTGCACCGCGACCCATTGCGGCCCTGTCTGTCCCCTGCGCCCTTTCGTGTCACACAGTGACCTCTTTGAGGTCTATCGGCTCATCATGGTGCACGCCACTCTCATTCCCAGCAGTTAGTTTCTTTGCATTTTTATGTTTTGCGCATTTTTGTGTCTTAATGATGTCATATTGTCCCGTATTTAGGTATGCAAACAGCAGCCTCATCAAGTACATGGAGAAGCATAAAGTAAAGCCGGACAGCAAAGTGTTCCTCTTGGTAAGAGCCTGCAGTATTTATCGCACAGTGTTATCTAAAGGTCACCTGCTGTGGAGTTTACTTTACTTTGCTGTGTAACGTCCTGTAATGAGTTATACATTCTTAACTCGATGAAAAACGGTGGCATCATAAGGTGACAAATAGTGCATTTGGAAAGAGCTTCATGTTTGGGGGTGTAACTCAATGCACAATGAAAATGATACATGCAGGTAATCATAAATCAGTTATCTCTGCTGTAAAACTACAGAAAGTGTATAGATGTGTTCAGTTTTTGTTCAGTTTGGTAAGTCACATTAATTTCACGGTGATGGGTCATTCTAGTTACAGAAGCTCCTCACGATGGACCCCACGAAAAGGATCACCTCAGAACAGGCACTGCAGGATCCCTATTTCCTGGAAGACCCTTTACCCACATCCGAGTGAGTCAACCATTTAAATAACGCTGCATAAACGTAGACAGAATGTTTCACTGAAGACTGCAAGCCTGATCTGTGTTGTGTTGTATTGTATTGCCCTGCTCAAGACACAAATTCTCGAAAAGCCCTGGATATTGTAACTGAGTAACTAAACATTATTGAGTATTTCCCAGAAATGTCAAAACCTGTCGTGTCATCAGCTAAGTTTCACACGTTATATGCATTCAGTGCCGATACCTCTCTCATCTGTTTTTTTTTTTTTCCAGTGCAGAGAGAATAGGAATAATGTGGTCTTACCTCAACCCAACCAGTTTTTTTCTGCACACCAGTAAATGATTTCAAATACACGTTCAGACTTGGATTTAGTTTACTGTAAGAAGCTGCCGAAGATGTTCCACTCATGCGTCACTCTAGGCCAGCATAACTGACAGAATCTAGTCACCATGTCACTCATTAAGAGTACGTTGTTTTTTTTCCAAATTCCTGTTCGGTATTAAAACCCAGCTGTGAGGGATTCATTCAGTCATCTGGCTGTGCACATTTTTCTTAGATATTTTAAGTTATTTTCTTATTTTATTAATTCACACAAGATATTTTGTAAGCCTCTGTAAATGTGAAATGGTGCAGAGTGCTGAAGGAAGATAGATTTTCCTTATCTGTCCTTATCAAAGATAAGGAAACCCACAGTGATAAATTCTGAAGACATTTTCTCTTTTGAAGCAACGTCAAACCTTAAAACAGTTTGTCTCTGAAACACATGAAATATTTGCCTAAGCAGCAGTTTTTGTTGTCATTCTTCCCTGTAGTGTGTTTGCTGGATGTCAGATACCCTACCCAAAAAGAGAATTTCTAAATGAGGATGAACCTGAAGAAAAAACTGAGAAGGTAAAACTTCACGTTTGGATTTAGAGTGATTCGGTGGGCAACTCAGAAGTAGTTAGATTGTTTACGTTTCTCAAAGATACTTTCACAGGAGCATAATTTTGCCTTTTGTGAGGTGTAACAGGTGGTTTCGACAGTACCACATTCCCTGAGTCATGAGTGATGCAACCATGAGAATTGTCATAATTTTTCCGTGATGTGGAATGCTTCAGGAATGTGCACTAAGTGATAGTTTGAGTTCATCAGGAGTGACAGATATACCAGAGGGGGAAAAAAAAACAAATGCACTAGACTTCACTGTCAGTGAGACTTCACACAATGCGAAGCAGGTGGTTCTGAACAGTCTACTTATAGCACAGTCCACCTACACCTGAAGGCGGCTGAAGAAAACAAAGCGGAAGAAACCCAGGTAGATTAGACGATTACGGAGAATATCTCTGATGCATCCATTTCAGAGAGGTGGTGAATCTTTTACAGTGTCACTAACAGAAGCATGCCCTATTGAATTTTCCTGTTCAAAGGGTTGCTTGAATTGTATTTACTGTGCCATGCAGGCACATGGAAATGAAGGTAAACCATAAGTAAAGTGGATGTTATGCAGTGAAGGCCGCTCCTCGAAGGGAACGCGTGTGTGGTAGCAAAGCAACGAAACGCCATTACGCCCCTGAATCCAGGGCTCCCACTCGATACCGCCAGCTGCCGTTGAGTAGGCAGCGTGTTATGTAACGTGTTTCCACGGCGAGGCCGCCAGTAGATGTGTAAGCCTGGTCTCCCCGTCGTCACCGCCAGCAAGGCCTGTACTACAGCTGCTCATTTCTGCTGACGCTGTTTGAGTGTCAAAATGGCCGTAGAGCTAGTTAATATACACCGGATCCTCTCTGAGGGAATTGCGGCAGAGTGTGGCAGAGTTAAATCCACAATCCTTATGACTGCAGTTCAGAGCTCTTTTCTATGTCCTTCTCCTCCCCATAAAGTGACTGTAAAGGGTTTTTACATTGACAGAATAGTGGAGAGTGTACATTAAGAGTACAGTTTAGTACACAGAAGGCAGCAGTGTGCATATTGTGTGGTTCAGATATTGCTGCCTGTGTTCTGCCAGACTTAGAGAAAGGCTTGGCTTCACAGCAGCACGGCAGTGCTGTACGCTTTCTGATTTTTACATGCGTGCATTTCGTTTTACCTCTGTGTGATTGCGCTTTGTGTCCGTGTGTGCATGTCTGTGTGTGTGCACTTTTGCTCTGTCTGTCTGCCTGTATGTGTGTGTGTGTGTGTGTGTGTGTGTGTGTGTGTGTGTGTGTGTGTGTGCGCGCGCCTGTATGTGTGTGTGTGTCTGTCTGCCTGCATGTGTATGTGTGTGTGTGTGCCTGTATGTGTGTGTGTGTCTGTCTGCTTGTATGTGTACGTGTGTGTGTCTGTCTGCCTGTATGTGCGTGTGTGTGTGTGTGTGTGTGTGTGTGCGCGCCTGTATGTGTGTGTGTGTGTCTGTCTGCCTGCATGTGTATGTGTGTGTGTGTGCCTGTATGTGTGTGTGTGTCTGTCTGCTTGTATGTGTACGTGTTTGTGTCTGTCTGCCTGTATGTGTGTGTGTGCGTGTGCATGTGTGTGTGTGTGTGTGCGCGTGTGTGCGCGTGTGTGTGTGTGCGTGTGTGTGCATGCGTATGTGTGTGTGTGTGTGTGTGTGTGCGCGTGCATGCGTGTGTGTGCGTGTGCGTGCGTCTGCTCAGAACCAGACCCAGCAGCACCAGCAGACGGCTGCGCAGACGCAGGCTCAGACGCAGCAGCAGACCGCCGCCCAGCAGGCCCCCTCCCAGCAGAGCTCCGCCCAGACCAACGGCACCGCCGGCACTGGGGGGGCCACGGCCGGCAGCGGCCTGCAGCACGGCCAGGACCAGGGGCCCCCCAACAAGAAACCTCGCATCGGGCCCTCGGGGGCCTCCTCAGGCACGGGGGTCATGCAGTCAGACTACCAGGTGGGGCTTCACCGCTGCGTATGTACACTACATTACATTACATGTCATTTAGCAGACGGTCTTACCCAGAGCGACTTCCAAATAAGCGCATCGCTGTGCTAAGAGTAGTTATCGATGTAATGTGAGTACGTTTGAATGCCGTACCCCCGACCAGGCTAACAACACTCCCAGACCAGACAGTGTGAGCACAACACTATTGAAGCCCTACCACAAGTTAACCTGTGCAACCTGACTACACAGCCTAGCAACCAAGTACCAAGCCAAGTACACACACTACCATACATCACAGTCACTAGATCACAGAATCCAAAATGCATTGTAATACTACACATAAAATAAACAGAAAGCAATACAAGTAGCAGGTGTTAGGGGGTGGGGATTGTGGTGGAACCAAGATGCAGTCTGAAGTGGTGCGTCTTCAGTCTTCGTCGGAAGATGGCCATATATCCAGCACTCACATCTGCACCAAGCAGACCAAACACACTGTATGAGGAATATACAATAGTAGTGTATTTACCTACGCTGATACAGAAAGCTTTTGTAAGCATTAGATAACTGACCACTGCAAGGACAAGGAAAACCATCAGTCTGGCAAGTTGCTATGGCTGCGGTTTATCTGTGTCCTTTATTAAATGTCAGTATGAAACCTTCGTTTCTGTGTGAGGCCCCGGAGCTTCTCTGTAAATTGCAGGGACGTTGACTTCCCGCTCTGTGTCATTGAAGATGTTGTGTCACAGCCTCTGTGTCGGGCGGAGCAGTGCACTGATTCCCTCCGTCATGTTTATATAGCTCCTGACACTCGGCCCGCAGGGGCGCTCGGTTACCTGACGTGACAGCAGATTGCATGCGGGAGGCCACACGGTATACCGGCAACGGTAGAATACCAGCCGGGGGGGGGGGGGGGGGGGGGGGGTTAGGGTTAGCATGTTAAAACTGTAATGTATGTGAGTTACTCTGGATGAGAGCATCTGCTAAATGATAATTATTTAATAATGTAATGCTCCCTGCTCCCTACTACTGTGGTACACCGCTGAAATATTTTATTAAATCCACCCTTTCCTCATCTGACTATAGTTTCTCAGAAGTAATTTACATCTGGAGATGGGTGTGCATCGAGACTGTGGCCAGATCTCAGCGACAGAAATGCAGTGTGGCAGGAACATGCCATGCGGCTCCTAGGTGGGTGGAATGGTGAAAAATTTCCCATCCCACCCCCCGCCAAAAACCAGAGAGGAGTGCTGTGCCACAGTTCAGAAATTCCAAACCTGTGATGTCAGCGCAGTGCTGTTCTCATGGCCTGTCGGGGTTCACACTGAACCGCAGATAAATGAGGCGTCAGATCGGTACGCTCTGTTTCAGACCGCAGTGGTCTCGAGGCTGTCTGCCTTATCTGTACCCCAGCCTCTATCGCGGGCTCCCAGAGTGACTGCAGGGGGGGAGAGAAAGGAGAGAACCAGAGCTGAGATTGCAAGGGAGGGGGGACAAGCTGATCTCTGTGAACTGGCCAAAACCGCCGTTGTGTCTTGTTCGTAGGTATCAGCTTGTCGCTGGGTGGGGTGGTGTAGTGTGGTGTGTGTGTTGGGAGGCGGGGGGGGGGGGGTTCTATAATTAGACTGGGGACTGGGCCTGCATGTGGACAGCTGCAAGCAGAACCAAAGTCAGGTCTCAGCAAATGTATAAATATCCACCCTGGGGCATCACGGTAGCCGGCTGCCACAGTGTCATGCTCGGCGGCCTACTTTCCCTTTCATTGATCGCTCTCCCCGCTCGGCGTTCCCAGAGTGCACCTCTCCTTCCCTCTCGGCCCCGCGAGTATAAATATACCCCCGCATGGGCTGCAGCTGGGGAGAGTGTGGTGGCCACAGCCCCTGGGGACATGTCAGTCTCTCCTGGCACAAGCTGTGTGCTCGCTCACTCACCCTCTCTCTCTCTCTCTCTCTCTTTCTCTGTCTGTCTCTCTGTGTCTCTCTCTCTCTCTCTCTGTGTCTCTCTATCTCTCTTTATCTCTCTCTCCTTCTCCCTCCTTTTCTCTCCCTCTCTCTGTCTCTTTGTCTTTTTCTCTCTCTCTGTTTCTTTCTTTCTCTGTCTTTGTGCCTGTCTCTCTCTCTCGCTGTGTCTCTGTCCCTCCCTCTCTCTCTCTCTCTCTCTTCCTGTCTCTTTCTCTCTCTCTGTTTCTCTCTTTCTCTGTTCACCAAACACACAAACTCCTCACAGCAAGCCCATCCTACCTATGACCGTTGCCACAGCGCCCTCCGCAGGCGGCCTGCAGCAGTGATCTCGGGTCGCCCAGCCATAGTTCAGGGAAACGTCCCCAGGTGTAAGCGCTGACGTCACCTGGAGGACAGAGCAGGCTAGGACGGCTGATGAGAGTTGAGTTGCGCCCAGAATCACCTCTGATTCTGAGCATTAGTCACCTGGACGTCTGTCAAGTGCGCTGATCCAGGCCTGGCTCTGCAGCATGGCTGGAGGTATTGTTTCGGTCAGCTATGCATCAGTGGCATAAGGGTGCGGTTCGTTCAGTTAGGCACACAAATTCTCACCCGTGCATCTATGCCAAGCTCCTGAATTTGGTTTATCTGGGAAGTGCCACCCTGCCCTCCGGGGGGACCGCTTCCCCTCACTGCTCTGTCATACTGCAGCAAAACACACATGGCATTCCTGTGTGTGATACCTTTGTGTCATGTTCATCGCAGCAGATAAATGCCATCAGTGGCACAAAGTTGGTGAAAATAGATGGGTGTTCCCACATACCATGCCAGCTTAAAGCCAGGTACAAGCTGTAATTACACAAATTAAAGTGGCATCTCATAAAGAAACAGGTTAAAAAGCAATTTAAAAGTATTTCACAGCAGAATGGCCACAGCTATGCATGAATGCAGACTCTGCTGGCTTGGAAATAAGTACAGAAGTAGTATTTGAAAATGCTGGAAATGAATTTTGTCAAGATTGGCATAGCTTAGGCATTTATTTATTCTGTCCTATGTAAAAGAAAACAGTCATAATACTACCTAAATACCTAATACCTAAATACAAGGTCATAAGCAACAGTAGAAGCAAATATGAAGGCTTGTTTTTTTTTCTTGTTTCTGTCTGTTGAAAGGTCATTGTTTTTTTTTCTCTCTCTTCTCAGCACTCCAGTTCCCGCCTTGGTTACCAAAGCAACGTCCAAGGTTCCACTCAGTCCCAGAGCACCATGGGATATTCGTCCTCATCTCAGCAGAGCTCTCAGTACTCCCACCAGTCACATCGCTACTGAGGCCCCCCCGGGCAGGTCTCGTCCTCTCTCGCCACCCAAGTTTCGCCCTGTCTAGCCCCTCCCTCACTTCCACATAGACCCCTCCCTCTTTTCCATATCACACTGCCCTCACTCCGATATTAACCCTGCCCTCAGTCCATGTAGACCCCGTTCTCACTTCCATATAGACCCTTCCCACACTCCCACATTATCCCCGCCTTCACTCCCATACAAACCCTGTCCTCAGTCCCATATTAACCCCGCCCTCACAAACTTATTACCCCCACCCTCACTCCCACACAGGCCCCGCCCTCACTGCCATACAAACCCCGCCTTCACTCCCACACAGGCCCCGCCCTCACTGCCATACAAACTCTGCTTTCACTCCCACACTTCCAACAAGCTCTGTCCTCTTCTGTCAGCTCCACTCTGGCCCTCACTTCCATGCGACACTTCCAAATCCTTACTCCCGCTCAGGACTCACCCCCAGCTCCTCCAAGACCTCGCTCTGATGTCCACATGGGCCTTCACCTTGCCCTGTCTTGGGGTTTTTGCAATACGAAGGCATATTCAACATAGGAACCAAAAACAAACCCTCCCTTGCCCTTAGCGAAAGGGTAATAAAAAGATTTTTTTTTTTTACCTGTTGTTTTATTTTAGAAAAAAGAAAATACGAAATAAAGGAGTAGGAAAGGGTCCGGCACAACCTCTTGGCAAAACCGTGCTTCACAAAGACAATGTTCTCAGAACGAGAGCACTTAGTTCCTCCTGAGGACGAATCGCAGCTCTGTTCATTAATATACTGCTCCTTTTGTATTTGTTTGACCAGAGACAATGTTCGCTCTGCAGAGTTTTCAAGTTTACTTCAGTTTTTTAGTTGTCTTGGTAAATATTTTTCATAATATGTCCACCGATGGGATGAAACACAGGAAAATCAAGCCCTTTACATTCATTTTTTTCCACACTGAATGATTCCCATCACGGATTTATATCTCATCAAGAAACGTGTTAAAAAAAAAAGAGCAAAACAAAAGGAAAAAAGAAACAAACCAACAGCTAACTGATATGAAACAAACGTAACAAGCTTTCGAAATTCTTCTATAGTGTAATTTTGAAATTGCATTTGTACAGATGGAGTACCGGCTGACCAGCTGGTGTCATTGCAGGGATTCTATAACATGCAGTCTATCTAAATGTGTTGTTAGAGTTTGTTTTATAATGAATTTAGGCACCTGTATATAGATTTGCAGATTCTCAGAGAGTGTGGCGAGAGGGAGGCGCACACACTCACTCTGCACCCTGGACAGCAAACGCCACTTCCCTCTGGCCTGGACCACCACCGTGAGTTCCTGGACCCTTCCCACAATCCACACATCATGCAAACGCCGTGTCATTACATTTTACAGAACTGTACAGATCTCTGTCTTTTCGTCTTTTTTGTGAGAAGGAAACAGGCCTGTAATCATGCTACAGGAATTTCAATGTGCTTCGGAGGCTGGGTTTATGAATATGGGGGTGTTTCTCGAGCCCAGCGGATCTGTGCGTATTGGTCACAGCATGAGGCACTCTGCAGACACCATGGATTGGCTGGCTGTGCTGTGGAGAGAGGGGTCAAAGGTCACAGTATGCACATCACCACAAAGAGCAGCTAACAGTTACTAAAGCGTTCCAGAGACTGTTACCTCCCGGTGTTTTCTTTCATGTCTGTGTATCATTACTCTAACCATCATTGTTATTTCAAAAAAAAAAAAAAAAAACTCTCACGTACATTTTCCTCCAAACTCAGCCTAAGGGAATGCACTGCCGACAGCCTTCAAGAGGCCCTGGAACAAAGACCCCTGAAAGAGCCCCTCTCCTGCCCCGCCTCTCTGCCTCGCAGCCACACCTGACTGAGCACTGAGTATTTCAGCTGACACTGCTGCTCTCTGCGGTACTTACCCTGTGAAAGCAGTCAAAAGGAGCCATGCTGCGTGACCTAAAACATGGAGGTGGAACTCGCCCGCACCGACTATCCTGTTCTGTGAAGGGTTTGAGTGCAAGGACATTGTGCGCTAGGGACATCTAGTGGTCATCAGTGGAACTGAGCCCCTCTCTCTCTTCTTTTTCCTGCTGTCTGTGTCCCTTTTTTCTGCACACTCCAACAGAGTGCTCTCGGTGGTGGCAATGACAGCCCTGCAGAAACAGCCGGAGTAGTGTATCACCAGTGCTTGACAGCTTGTGGCCCTCTCTCTCCGTTTATTCTCACAAGCCAGGATCACGGTAACCTTTTTTTTTTTTTTGGAAGATGACGTTTTTAACCTGTTTAAAACTGCCTTTGCGCTGTACAGAAATCACCAGCCGTACACTGCTGGCACACACTGAAGACAGACACTGTCTCCTCTCGAGGTTCTGGAACTGGCCCTGGTGTTAGGAGGGGAACAGTGTACCCTCACGTTGCGGCATGGTGGTCCACCATGGTTCTGGTACCGGCCCTGGTTTTTAGGGGGGGGGGGGGGGGGGAATAATTTTATCGTCGCACTGAGGGGGAAAGAGTTTATCGTCGCAATGCGGCACGGTGGTGTATCATGATAATGAACAAAGGTTCCTTGCGTTTTACGACTGAATGAAAGCCGCACAGATTGTCATTATGGGCTGTCAGTAACGGCCTTGCTCAGTTAGGCACCTGTCTCGGACCTGACCGAACCCTGTTCTGCTCCCAGAGTTAATGTTCCTACCTAGCCCACTCTTGCGTTTTTACTGGCTAAGAATGCTCTGTTTTAATAATGTCAATAAATCTGCTGTCTTTTTCTCCCTCCCCTCTACAGTAGAATTGATGACACTTACAGGCTGACCAGACCTTTTTATTAGTATTACACAGACAAACGTCAATGTGATGTTTTTAAACCTAGCAATATTTTGCTTGGAGGGTTTTGAACCTGCACTGCAAGAGATTAGGTGAAGGCCAGGACACCAGATGAGGAAAAGGCACTGCTCCTTGTTCAAGTGGATCTCTCAACGGTGATCTAGACTGATTTATATATCTCCTTTATATGAAGATTTGTTATTTTTGTGTTATTTTTTTAAGTTACTGTTGTTTTATGTTCTTTTTTTATTATTATTATTATTATTTCCCCTTGGTCAGGCACAAAGGCCAGGTGTTGCAGCAGCCTTCCAAAACCGTGGTGTATTCTGGGAAATGAAACCAGCAGCTTTTCCGAGGTTCTTTGCCAAACTTCTTTTCTATGCTTAAAGTGTGGCTAAAGAGCATGGGGTTGTACCCGACAAACTGCTCTGAATTAAACTCTACTTAAGCGAGGTTTAAAAGTATTAATACTGTATGTGCCTGTCACTTACCACAGTGGGGCAATAAAATGCATACAGTTCCTATGCAAAATGAGAAGAAAAGCTTTTACAGTACTTGTGTAACGCCTCCGTTTTTTTTTTTGTTTTTTTTTCTTGAGGGGCACGACATTCACTGGTTTCGTATGGTTAAAGTTTCATTGGTTGTAAATGATTTCAAATAGGATTTCCATTCTGTATTGTAATTCTTACAGCTGAATAATTGATACTAGACTTTGGCATTTTGTTTTTAGCGTTGTCTCCTGTCTTCATCATGATAATTATATTCAAAATGAATTGTTGTTAGAGAAAGCATGTATATGGACAGTATACAATCATATTTATTATTTCCATATATAAACCTACATATATGTGTGCTTTATATTTCTTCCGCATTAAGGAGACAAAGACAGAAGTGGACCTATGTCTGACAAAAGCAACCTTTACTAAATGATTGTGAGACTACAGTAAAACTGCCTGTCAACTCCATTGCGCATAATTGGAAAAGATAATTCTACACTGTAAGAAGAGAAATCATATCAAGATTTTGGTAGTGTGATAATTAGTAGTTCATTGTCATTTTATCCTGTTCTGGTATTGTACGATAGGACACTGGCAGCTGTGCTGGTGGAAGTACTGATCTTGGCCGTGTCACCATCGTGGGTTGTCTGGCAGCTACTGCTTAATGGGTCTTGTTTAGTTTGTCATCATACAGCAGTGAACTCCTCTCTCATCTGTGTGGTGTCCTCTTTGTTATTGGACTGAATAACAATATATTTCAATGTGTGGACAGTGCCTTTTTAAGTCTGAGTGTTAAAACCTCAAGGTCGCCGTCTCATACAAACTTTCAGGACGTGTTTTACTTTTGCCTTCTCAAAAGAGATTTTTTTTTTTTTAAATCTTATTCATTTACCGGTTTGTGTCTTCACAGAACTTGATTCATGAACTACAAACAGTGGCAGCAAGCAAATAGATATCACTCTGATGTCAGTCATCCAGTCACAATTAGGAAGAAAACAAAATCCACCATAAGGCATAAAATGTTAAGTTTGTCTTTTGAAGTTAATATTGTCTTCTCGTCATTATAATACAGTAACGATAAGTTTGAAATGCTGTACATAAGAACACGTTTTAAGAAATCTTCATTGAAAGTAATGCTATGATAATTGTCCTTAATGCACTGTTATTGCTGAAATATTTAGTGGTAAATGAATACTATTTAATGTTTTGTTTGTTTTTTAATGTCTTGTTTAGACACTAAAAGTATGGCAGTTATAAGACAATAGGGCCAGAAGATGCTCTTTATAAGGAGTTTTTATATACGTGTATAGATATATAAAGACTCGCTATAGTATATATCTATAAATGATAGCGCACTTCTAAGTCTGCACCCGTTCACATTTTCCCTTCTTAGTGTATGTATGTTGCATGTGCTTGTCTTTCCAAGTCCAGAACTTTAGCACTTACTTTGCTCATTCAACAGTACGTACAGACACTTCTGTACAGAGACAGAGAGACAGACATTTGGCTTGCAAAGGGCTCATTTGACTTCGGGCCTTTTTCATTTTTGGAAAACTTTCTAGTGTGTGCATGTATTACCTCCGTGGTACGAACTGCAAGCGCACTCCTCTCATGTGTAGTCACATTTGTCCTACATGTGATGCCTCTAATTCACGATCGACCCTTTTTTTCTGTATGGATTTGTATGTATCAGTCCCAGAAGACTGTGTTCTTTACGAGGAATTGATTGTGTCAAATCACTGATTCTTTTTAAGAGATCCAATAATAACTTTTTAATAATGATCCAAAAGTCTTTTCAGAAGTAGTAGGGCTTTTTATAACAATGCCCTTTGGAGGAAAAAAAAAACATTTATAGCCTCTCATACAGATTTGATTTGAATAACGTTAGTCTGTATTACAGTGTTTTACTCGGTGTATGGCTCCCCCAGCTGGACTACTTTGCAAGCCTGAGCGTCTGTTGACCCGAGTCCAGTCTCTGTGTGGGTGTGCACATGCGTGTTTGTACACACGTGTGTTTGCACACACGCATGTGCAAAAACAAGCAAATGGTCAGAAAATGTACTGTGTTTCCATAGCTTCCTTACTGCAATATGAGAACAGCACAGCGCAGGAAACAAACAAAAACATTTATACTATTACAGCTGCTTTTAGCTAAGTTGTCCTAATTTCACTGTACAAATGACTGTTAAATGAGAAAAAGTCATGTATATTTATTTTATATCCTCTATTGTAATAAATCTCTTTTGCTTCAGATGGAAAGTGTCGTTTTTTTCTCCAGTGCTGAACCCTTTAATGGGAACTACAGCAGCTGGGTGTGTTGGATTACCTTCTGCTGGAGTGTGCAGAATGTGTGGGAAATGACACCTCTGTATCATGTGACCATATCTACTGCTTGGAGGCCATTGTGCGTTTCAGTTTGGCCTAGTGTTGCAGAACCATATAAATGAATTTACGGTCCAATGGCCGTTGTTAACAATAAGTAAAAAAAAATCACTGTATCCCTGTGTAGCAGGGCCGCAGTGTAGCATACTGGTTAAGGAGCAGGGCCTGTGACTGAGGGGTTGCTGGTTCTGTTCCCCAATTGGGCACTGCTGCTGTACCCTTGGGCAAGGTACTTAACCCAAAATTGCGTCAGTAAATATCCAGCTGTATAAATAGATAACATTATTAAAAAATGCAATTGATGTAAGTTGCTCTTTTTTGCAATTTTGTTATGCTCGCACAATGACAATAAAGTTGAATCTTCTTCTTGAATAATAATGTAATGATTACACATAGCACTTTACTGGTAATGTGTCACCAGCCTGAAGTCCTAACTGATTAAACTGCTTTTTTTAAGACTTTGCCTCTCAAACAATAACCAATTTACCCACTACAGATACTTCAGGCTAATTATCTGCTCCTCTTACAGAAGAATGTGGATTTTTAGTAGATTGACTAAAAGTCTTGCCTTATAGCTTGGCTAATGTATGGTGACACTGTTGCCATGTCATGACATCACCTGTGTGCAAGGTATATAACAGGCAGGTGAGACACCTCCCTAATGTGAAGTGTGTAAAGACCCGTTGATGAAAACCACTGCACAGATCTACAATCATGATCCACTTCACAAATGACTTGAATCTCCTAAATGAAAGTGGGATTAAGAGACATGTGCTTGTCTTTTGGAAAAGAATACACAGCACCATGCTCTTGCTCACATATGTTATATGTCCACATAAACAACATGGGATGATCATAATTCAAATTAAGGTTCTTTCAAGAGCAAGACTTAAAACCGCATTATAAATGCCTTTGGCTTCTTCAGGTTTGCTCTCATACTAAATAAATAGGATTTTATGGATCCTTAAAAGCTAATGATCTAACCTTGCTCAGGTCAAAGGTTATGTGAAATGTGTAACACCTGTATGTGTATGCCAACCCCAATGAAAACGATGGTGACCCCATACAAAAAATGTATTTGTATATTGCAATATATTTCTGCTTAATATTTTAAATGTATTTGCAATATATTAGTGGGATGAACAACATTTTTATCAATATATTACAATATATTTCTTTTTTTTTGGACTACATTACATTGGACTACATTATGGTCTAACTAATGTATCTTATACTTGAAGCATTTTCTATATTGGTATGAATTTTAGCTTATTTATCAGAAGACCTCGTCCTGGAAAATCTGGCATAGGATGATCCTAGCTCACTTCGTTTAGTATTGAATTACCCAGCAATGCAACATCATTAACACTAACTGGCCAATTGAGCTGAATACAGGTTTTGGGGGACAGGATGGTGTAACTGTAGTCCCATGCCTACACCACTAGGTGTCACTAGTGTATCTTTAAGCTACAACTCTGTGCTTGATGGTGTGAAAACTGCTCTGTGGGCAATGCCCAGAGAACACTCTGGGCTTCTTGTTCGCAGCCCATAGCCATTTTTCCTTTCCTGACACAATGATGACATAAAATCACTATGGGAGAGCGTAATTCTCCAGGTGTTTATTTGCAATGGAGACTAAAAATATCTATCATGATGCATGAGACCATCACGAGGAATTAGAGCGCCTATAGTTATACTGTGTTGCACTCCCCAGATATCAGCTGAACTGCTTTTTATTTGAGTGGAATCTTGCCTAATGTATCAAATGGGTGCCACATTCTAGAACATTTCGAAGGCGTAACTGTGAACTGCAAAGACAGTGAAAAAGTCCTGACAGCAAGGGGCAAGCCAGGAGCTGACACCAGTCGAGTAGCTGTGGAGAATGTGCCGGGCCGGCCCGGGGGGCCCCCTGACTTATTACTCCAATCGCTTGGGGAAATTTATGAGCTGCAGGGATGGCCGCAGAATGTATTAACATGCATGTGAGCCTATTTCCACATTGTCTCGAGATGCCCCTCCCCTGGGTGAGTTATGGACCCCCCCCCACGTCGCCTGCCTGTTCGAGGATCGCGGTGCACAGGCGGTCAGATGCCAGGGGCTGGCTCAGAAGTGGATCTTGCCACAGGGAAGGGCGTTCCACACCTCTCCAGACTGATTCCACTGATAGGGGGATGCTGCTCCACCTGGCTTACCACAGTGTGTTAACACAGTGTTTTATACATATATATAGCCTTGAACACAGCAGACGGCAAGCCGGGAGAGCCAACAGAAGTCTAAATGAGCTGTACTTCTGCAAGTGTTAAAGATGAATGCATCACTGATTGCTGAAAACCTGGAACACAGGTCAGGCTGTGTTACCATTAAATTAGTTAAGTGCATTTTCATCATAAGGGTTTGTGTACACGAAATGGCAGGAGAGGGTGTGGTGGCCCAGAGCTGTATATATATAACTGGATTGCAGAACAATGTGAATGTCAGGTTGAGGGTATGAGGCTACTGAAAGCGCATTTATCCATAGGCCCAGATCACACATAGACTTCAGCTTTCCAGCCCTCTCTGTGGGATCTGGGAGCCAATGCCCCCAAAGCCTAGCAGACGCTCCTGGGATGCATGCAGGCCTTTTCGGTCTGTCCTGGGTTGCTGTCAGTTCTGTGCTCCATCACTTCTGTTGGGCCTGTGAGGAATGTCAACCCCCCCCCCCCCCCCCCTTTCCTGAAGGTCAGGGCGACCGTGCCTCGGAACCAAAGGTCAAAATCTGAACCTCGGCCTGGCTGCCTTTCAGATTCTGGTTCCAGATTTTGCCGCTGCTGCTTCTGGGTCGGCCAGCCCTGGCTCTGGGCCCACTCACCCTCTGCTGCCCTTTTGACGCCCACAAAGCCTTACCATGAGAATGTACTGGTTGAATTGGCGCAACCTGACCTGTGTGCCAGGTTTTCAGCAATTAGTGATGTTTTTTCTCACCTCAGATCATGCAGGAAGTCAAAACATCTCTTGTTCTAGGTCTCAATCAAGCACTATTCCACATGCAAAAGGCAGTAATGAACAAGAAACTGTTTTTTTTCCAAAATTAATCTGTTCTTAAGCTTCTGAAATAAACAAGTTTTAGTGTGTTTTTGATTTGTATTTTGTATTGGTTTAAAATTTGTTCATCCCAAAGGCCTTGTTTGTTACATGTGGTAATTCTTGTGTGGAAGCCAGGTGTCCTACATCTGTAAGAGCTCCAGGAACTCCCACACACAGGGAGAGCCAGTCACAAGGAGGGTGCGCTGCAGTGCGCATTTCATTGTCATTCGACAAAAAGGGCTCTTCAAACGTCCTGTTGAACGGGTGTGAGCTGGAGTGTGCTGCCGCTGTTGCTTTCTGTGTGTCTATGCTGGCCTGTGCCATGTCCTCTCATTTCGCTGATCAGTGGCTGACTGAGCTGCATTCCTGACCCCCCCCACACACACACACACACACACACACACCTCTCCCCTCCCCCCCTCCCTCCCACAGGGACTCTTCCAGCTCTGTTTCACCCTCACTATTGCGACGCAGGCACACCTACCGCAGGGGAGTTCATGTACAGCGTGAGCGCTCGCACGTGACCCAGGGGCGCTGCAAATCAAATCCTTGGGCCTGTCCCGAAAGAGGCCGTCTCCAGACCGTGAGTGAACCCAAGTCTGGCCAGCCTCCACCCCCGAGCTTCCAGTCACCGCAGGGTGCCGCGTATCTCTGCTTCGCACCGAGGGCAATAACGTGTCTGTGTTTGTGAATGCTAACATGGTCATAGGAACCATTTCTGTGTGTCTGTGTCTGTGTGTGAGTGTGTGTGTTGTGCCGCTGGACCCTTATCACTAAACTGTCTCCGAGGATATAGAGGACCTCTGGGGCGCAACGTGCAATTGTTAGAGGGTTTTATAAAACAACTGCTGATTGAGAGACACAGAATTCAATGTGCTGCTGCTGCAGATCAGCAGCAGCCCCCCCCTCCCCCATACCCCCCCCCAGCCTGCAGACCCCCCAACACACATACACACGCTTCACCAGGACCTGACACCTCAGTATCGTGGGATATGAATCTCCCCGGGTGACAGGGAGAGTAGTTTACACCCTCCCTGCTGAGAGCACGGGACACAGCACACACTTTGAGGAAATGCTTCGGCACAGTGGTGCGGATCGTACACGCTTCTGCCCCCTGCGTGTCCACTTACAAATCTGTGTGAAACGTAACATAATGATAATTTTCCCTTCTCTCGAACACACCGGCTAAACGTGGACTGTCTTTTCAGTTTGCGTCCGGGGTTTTTGAGTGGTGTCAGCGGTCCTCATTCACCCGAGAAGTCAGGAGGTCGCCGTTCTGTGCAGATAGCTGCAGTCAGAGTGCATGCTCATGAGTCACCCAGTTACACAGACACACAAGACGCCTTGTGCTTCCACAAAAGAGCAAATGTACAGCCGAGAGCCTCTGTTCAATCGCTTAGCCCTTGTGTGGGTTAATGCGACAGAGAGAGAGGCTCAGTCCACATCAATTAAGCTGTAAATTTTTAAATGGGACACCTGTTTATGATGTCCGCACAGACAAATTCAACCATCCAATTTAACAGTGAGGGCAGACTAAATGACACAGAAAAGCACATTTTGTGACCAGAAAATGGAAACAGTTGTCTTACCGAGAACATTGCATACATATGTTTATAATCTACACTGAGAGCCAGGCTGTGATGTGCTGGGTGTGACTGCCATCATGGCTTTCTGACTGTTTCGAGCGTAACATGTTCTTCTGGATACAGTGTGCATGTTCTACAGAGGATAAATCATGTGATTACCTGCAATAACCTAATATAAATACACACTGAAATTATTTGGTATATCCACCTTATAGAGGGCCTCTTGGCACTATTTGTTGTTGTCAGCACAGGTCAGAGCCCTAATTACTTGAGATGATTTGAGTGGATTTTGTGTTATAATTATACAGGCTACAGTATTACTTGAGAATAGTTGAACAGAACCACTGACTGCAGCAGCACAGCAGAAATGGCATTAATAATACAAACTTACATTTGCCATTATGCACTATAATTAGTAAGAGTATGACATTAAATGAGTGCCCAGCCAAGTGATCCCATCAACTGTAAGTCTCAGACAAAAGGATGGTCACATAAATAAAATCATAAGTATCTTACATGCTGAATATCATAGCTCTCAAATGGTTTGAGAAAAGGATTGTGTTAATGTGCAATAACATGCATTTGCCACACAGTGTAAATCTCAGGAGCAAAGCCACCAAATTAAATAAAGCGCCTACCATCCCTCTCCAATTTAATTAGACCTTCACCATATTTCATTCCCTTGTCTTTATTTGGCACAGGAGGCTTATGTATTTGAGAAATGTGTCTCCAACACATGCAAAAGGCTTAATGGCAAAGGAGGAGAAGTGTGGACACCATATGCAATGACATAACAACTATTCTTTCCAATTTAGATACATCAATATATGAAAAACATGCATGATTAATTTCAAAGTCCCGCTATTTCTGCCTCAGGGGACCGACAACTTTGAGTGAGGTGTTCATAATCTGTAATATACAGTGAGACGCTATTCTTCTGCAATGCCATGACAGTGTTTTATTTATGTAGAATATGAACTTCCTGCCTTTGTTTTTTATGTAGATGGCTTCCAATTTCTGGAAAAGTACGGAAAGACATACTCTATCATTTTAGGTGTGGCTGAGGGCTGACAGTTAAAAAAAGACAAAAAAGTAAGAAAGTTTTACACCCATCTACATTGTGCATCTTATTATCAAGCCAAGGTTTTTTCCATATTGGAAAGTTTCACATTGTGTTCTGCAAGGGAGAAAAATAGGAAGAAAAAAATTGAGAAACAATGGTGCATTGGACATTCCAGCGTTGCATTTTGCCCTGTGGTCTTACAGGGAGAGAGGCTGATACTTCAGTTCTACATCATCTATCCCTAAATCTATGCTAAATCCCTATCTGGATTTTTAAACTTCATTATAGCCTAATGGGACTACGGATGTATATGCTAACGGACGTTGTCCGAATGGACGCTAAGCGGTGCCTGACTGTATTTGCTTTTTCATGAATGCATTATAAATGCTGTCATGGCTGGACGATGCATTCCGTGTTCATTTTTTAAATACATATAACCTTGTTCAGTCATCACCTGTTACAAATGTACACCCTCTTACAATAATATTGAATCATTTCTTGTGGTATCAGAGTAACTGCATATTAAACATCACCAAGGCCAAAAGCCATGGGCACGGAGGCCCAAAATAGAGAAAATGGTGGAAAATGACCACACTTGCCAGTGGTTGTAAATCAAGCTAAAGACTTGGCCTAAGCAAACACAAAGACTTGACTATGTCTCTTGAAATGTCTTTTTTTAAGGAAACAACAAAGCACACAAATGCACTGGCACCGTCATGTGGGGAGTAACATACAGTATTTATATTAAGACCACGAAAGGATTGATACTACCCATAGATGTCAAAAATGATTAAACAAACCTCAGATGGGGCTCCTATGTGGTTCATACAGTTAATGTGCTTTTTAGTAAAGTGTAGGCTGAGCCCTATGGCCTGGTTTCAAGCCCAGACATATCATCTGCCACCAGTGACTGATAGCCCACAAAGGTGGAATAAATTGGCTTGGTTCCACCAGGGTACACCAGGATGTGGGTCTGTCAGCCAGGGTTCCCACGTCATACTGATCTTGGTACCCTGTAACTCATTTTGGTGCCTATGAGCTGCTCAGATGACATCAAGGAGATGCATCTATATCCCCCCAAAACGGTGTCTGCTCCCTGGTGCACCGTGGGACTTGTAATGTGTAAAATAATCATGCTGATAAATGTGTGTATCCATGGGTTGCCTTGCTCTACAATCCTGCGCGAGAGCAGAGACTGTCGCGGCGAGATGAGCCTAACGTACAATCTGCGATTACAAAACCTGGGTGAAAAATGAAAAAAAATCTCAGAAGACAGGGAATGAAGGAAGAAACGACACATTAAAGATAATAATGATCACGACATAGTGCGCAGTAAGGACAAGAGTTGTTAAGTGGACGCAGCTGAAAGAGAAAGCCGCTTGTGGGAAGCGAGTAACCAGGCGGAATGAAGAGGGGAAGAGAGAATAAGAGGTGAGCAACAGAAATGTGCATCAGCTGAAGAAAAACTGAGGATCTGCAGAGAAATAAACCCAGCTGGCAAAGATGCAGTAAATTAATAAAATGTAGAAAATCTGTTGTGCAGAATATGTTATATCAAAGGCACACATTCAATGAATACATGAGAAGGAAAAAAAAAATCAAAGAACAGGTATCAGGAGAGAGGGACAGGGAGAAACTCTTGTTATTCACAGAAGGGGAAATGAGGATAAAATACTTTTGTCAGGGGAATGGATATTTAATAATGATAAAGACTCACTCCAGATAAAAATCATTCACTCACAAAGTGGGATAGTTAATAATATGAATACTCCAGATAAAACAATGCTGTAAGGGGATGGGATATTTAATGATATTAAAAATAAACATCATCTGATATTTGTACACATTGCTGGACAGCATAAATGCTATAAAAGGTAATGTGTTCATAGACAAAAGATAATAACAGAAAGTAAAGAATGTCACATTTGTTGTGTATTGGCCCACAGAAAAACTACCTCTGCCCAAATAGCAATCTGTCAACATACTTCTGTGATACCTGTGCTAAGCTTCTCCAAGATCACTCTGTCCACAGTACTGAGTCACTTACCCCACCTCTCAACTCCAGCTTTAAAACTCGGCTGCCGACGATTTGCTGATTTTTTTTTTTTTTTGGAACAGTCCACATATAAATACGAAACATATTGCAATATAGAGAAAAATATATATCTCAAATAAATTTCAAATATCTTAATGAGAAGCAGAAACAGATGTCAAGGTCACTTAACGCCTTCCCACATATCAGACTTTGACGTAGAAAAATAGTTGTTCCTGGGATGTTGTGGTGACCTTCCATTCCTATGGTACGACATTAGAAATAGTAGAAATTAAGAAACAGTATTATCAACAGGTGCATTACAGAACCAAAACCTTGTTCCCATGCGATGTATAGCTGTAATAACGCAGTGATTACCATGCACATTAAGTTAGGGTTAAGAGTGAATATAAAGCTGTCGAAACGGATAATATGTACAAGAACACGAACACAACAGTCCTCTGTCAACGTGTACTCATCATAAAAATTGATTATGTGCCTAGTATTCATGCATTTTATTGTGGAGCTGCAATCGGCATAGGCAGACCGCGCACTCCGACCTGCTAACATTTTCCCAGGACTCTTAGACCTGCTTGGCATCCAAAAAATCCACCCACCTCTTGTCCTCCCACGCGTCTAGTGGTAGTTTCCACTCCAAACAACCAAAATTAAGTCATACATATAACTACAGATCTATGAAACCCAAGGATGACCCGACACCCGTCACTGTCACCGTTCTACCTTCTCCGGAATGATTGGCTATCGCTGGCATCATTCACGGTAAGGCCTCCAACAAGGGACGATCCGAAAGAGGTCGGAATCAGTTTCTCCATTACACCCCCCCAGCTTCCCCAACCAACCAGCTGCTAGCGCAGCTAACCAGCTATAGCTTACCCAAGCCTATCTGCCCCCCCCCCCCCCAAAAAAAGTTCCGCAGTCTCGCGAGAGGTGCCCGCTCTCGCAGCCGCCATATTGTGTGACAGTATTTTGATTCGTATCCGTTGGAAGTTTAGGAAGGGAAAAGTGAGAGAGAGAAAAAATAAGGGGGGAGCAGAGAGGGGGGGAAAAAAAGAAAGAAGAAGAGCTGTCAAAAAAGAAATTCCCGACTCTCCGAAAACGGCGGGGGGGCTGCGGCCGTAGTCATCCTCCCCCCTCAACTGCAACCACCACCACCAAAAACAGAACAGGCCGGGGTGCCGTCCGTCCCCCCCTTCCCAAAGTTTCCTCCTTCTCCGCCTTTCTGTCATCTCACCCCCGGCCCTGTGGAGATTTCGGTGGCGGCGTCTCGGGTGTTGAAGGTGGCCCGGGGAGCGGCGGCGGAGACGGTAAGAGAGAGTTTTAGGACAGGGCCCCGGCGGTGCTAGCGGGGTGGGTGGGGGGTAACTGTACGATTTCAAGTTATTGAATGTAACTTACACATTCAGCTATACTTTTGCTTTTTTAACCGTATATCAGACTTAAATAATATGTCCGCCTCCACCACCCCCCCTTCAGAAAAAAGGGAGAAAAACTTTCCAAGTGGCTGAGTTCTCAGGTGTGTGAGGTTTTTTGAGGTTTGCGACGGGATTTAGGAGCTGGCTGCGTTTATGTCTGTAGCCGTAGTCGAGCTAAAGTTAACGTTTCCAAATTATTTTTGTTTAGTAAGATAGTCCGGTTACTTTTGTGGGAAAAAAGTTTTACAGCAATTCGAGTTGTGTGAAACTATGTGGCAATGCATGTTTTCGGTGTCTGTCTTTTTTCCACTCGGGTTCGTGGAAAAGTTAGAGAAGCCACGGGGAGTGTTTAAATTGTAGCTGGCTAGGCTAGGTAGCTACCGATGGATAGCGAGCTAGCTGGCCAGCCACTGGCTTGCATTCTGCCCGGGTCGCTATCAGACTTTAGCTAATGCTAGCTACATCTGCAAAGAAGCAACATCGACGCTCAGCTAGCAACATGGACACATTGTGCTCCTGGATCAACATTTTTAGCTTTCGGAATGAACTTGGTAGTTAACTATCTGAGCTGCTAACTTTCTGTCATTTTTACTTCATGAGGTCGCACACGTTGCTTCGGTTTTGGCAATAAGCGTTTTCAGTTTTCAGGCTGATCGCTTGCTTGATAATTATTGTGATGAGTTGCTTTGTATTTCAAATCAGTGTTAGGTGTGTGTGACAGGAATTCAGGGACTTCTTTTTGTCATGTAATTGAAATGTATCCCTTCTCCAAAGTAACCCGTACCCAGCTTTCTGTTACATTAAAGGCCCAGAAATTGGTTTTAAATGGGACAGGGGGTCGCCGATACAACGCTGCACAGTCATGGACTATCAGTACTGCAGCTTGTTTAACTGGTTTGAAAGATATTGTGCAATCAGCTTGTCTCTTCTTTTCCGTGTAAACACGTATGCATTGTCACGTATGGCTCCATATATGTATGTATTTATGTATGTATGTATGCATGTTTTCTATTCAAAGCATTTTGTGAGTTACAGTAGGTACATTTCAGGGATGCATCTTGCATGCGTGTATGCATTCATAGCATTGAAATAACATTCCTTAACCTGACAGTGAAACTATTTTCAATAAGGACTATTTGTAGACATGCCTCGCAAGAAGTGCTGAAAGGCAGCTAATTGACAACCTGCATCTATTTATCCTTTAAGTTTAATAGCAAAATAGTGAAGTTTTGCTGTCGCAAATGTGTGGAGGTTTACAGTCTTATAACCTGTTCAGCAACAGGACTCGTGTCTTTCCGAAAATCTTCACGCTGTCCTCACAGTTTATATGGTACAAGGCATACGCTGATTCTGCAGGCTCATCGTTTGTAAGCAATTGAAACCAACCAAGCTTGTAGTGTAGCTTAGATAGTTTCCCTCTGGTTTTTATTTGGCTGAATCAGTACTGCATTCTTCAGTATGTGCGCTTAAAAGCTGTTGTGATGTGGTGTTCTCCTATTTTACCGCTAATGGCATGGCGTATCAATCATTTGGGTGGATTAACGTGCGTATCTGTTGTAAATAGTCGATTTGGTTGTCGTTTAGTAGCAAAGTTGTAATTCCATGAGTGCTGTCACTTTTTCGTATAGTTTCCTACGCAGCTGTTTCAGAATAGTTGTTCATTTAGTTCTGTAGTTCACAGCAAAGCCTACAACTAAAAAAAAATGCAGTGTCTTTCCTACTTCTGAATGAGGCTGTATGGTATGAAAAGTTGGAACAAAAACAATTACACTGAAAACTTCTTGGGTGTGTCCAATGTTTTTGTTGCTCCTTGTTTAATATTTCAAGAGTTGAACCCTCTCCTGCCCCCAGCCCCCCCCCCCCCCCCCCCCCCAAACACACACACAAACACAAACACACACACACACACACATACAATACTTCCCTTTAATTGACTGCATTGAGCAATTGGTTTATGAAGGGAGTATATGCATGCAGAAATCTATAAATCCACCCTTTTACAGTGTTGGTGGTGGTGTGACAGAATATACTGATCATAGTGAGATATCATGTATCAGATTTCGGGAGTATCTACCGGTTATGCACAGTTGCTGGAAGGGGGGGGGGGGTGGCAAGCAGAGATCATTCATTAGCAGCTTTTGCCTGTCTTGACTTGCAGTTAACATTGCACATCCTGACCAATGAGCCGCCGAGGCCAACTGTTTATAGGTGCAGACCCCTAACTGAAACCATATGTGCTTGGAACCAGGCAAACATGTGGATGCACAGCAAAGTCGCTCTGATTTACCGCTCTTTGGGGGTGTTTCGCATGCCCTGATTAGCGCTAATGCAGGTCTAAATCACACATTCGGTCAGGATGATTGGCTAAATGTGTTGCCGAGTCCTTGATCAGGGCTAATAATGGGATGTGAACTACCCTCTTTGCTTTTACAGTGCATCGTGTTCTGCATTGAGGTAGAAAGCTGTTTGTAGAAGAGTGCATCAGATTGACTTTAAACAGATAGCACAGATATTACATGCCAAGGGGAGGGTGAGAAAAGCTCTGGAAAGAAAGTTCAAGGGTATTTAGCATCATAAAATTAACTGAATGCCTTTCTTTTTATATAGGCTTAAGTCTGCGTGCTTGCTGTTTGCACTTTGTTTCATAGTTGAGTTTTTTGTGACCATACCTGAAACACTCTTTTAACAGGAAAAGGTAGGATTCGATCTGCCAGCTCGGAGCGTTGCTTCTGGTGGCCTGTGTTTTGCCACAGCTGAGAGGCTCTTTGAAGCAGTGTGTATAAATACTTCATCTTGCTGCATAGTCAGTTTTACCTCTTCAGCTGTTTTGTGAGAGTTGTTGCTTTAAGCTGGAGGGAGGGTGTTTCAAAATGTTATGGTACATTGCTGCCAAGACCGGAACAGCCAGTGTCTTGAGAAGGAAAAAAAAAAAACTTTTTCAGGTTTATCTTTAGCAGAACAACCCTTGTGCTCTTCACATTCAGTTTTTGGGAGATAAGATGAGATATTTTGATAGATGAGAAGCAAAAATAATGAGAGAGACTTCATGCAAGTCATAAACATGCTTGTTTGTAGCAATGCTTACTCTTTATATCAACAGTACGGAAACAGCTTGTCAAACGAGGGGAAACTGGATTAGTCTACCTGGCCTCTGTCTGTGATCATATCGTTAGTTATTGGCAAGTGGCTTGCTTTCTGATTCCCCTTTTTATTCCACAGATTTCTTTGATTCATCAAGTATTTAAATATTATTTTAAAGGACAGAATAATATTTATATTTCAAACACCAGTATATCTCAGTCATTGGTCTCATGCCTTTTTTAATTTTGACAGCTAAAAAGGGGGTTTACAGTTGGATTTTGTCATGGGAAACAAATGTAAGAAATAACTGCAGGATCTTGGTTTCTCTTTTCACCCAATAATTACGTGGTGTTTCTCTCATCATATTGTGAAGTTGAACATATTTCTGATTATGGATTTAAATGTAGGCAGCGTTGCAGCTCAGAATGTCGTTTGAGAAGTGACTGTTAAGATACATCAGGTATGTGTGCCATTGCTCTCAGGGAGAGAATTTTATGCCCTAATCCCTCCCCCCCCTTTGAGAGGAACTCAAAATCGTTGGGTCACATGTTGTAGTTCCCAGGTCACGGGTCATGTTACCATGACACAAGGGAAATTATTGGGGCTGCCGTAAGGGACTGGTTGGAAAAAATATCACCTCAAGTCTTCTACACCTTAATACTTGATTTCTAACTCAATGATTGCTAGTATAGAAGATGAATAGCTCATTGTTTGGAATGATTTAGTTGTCAATTCACAGAGGGGCCTGCTTCATATTCCCATTGCTATGAATTGCAGTCTGAAGGTATTATGCATGAAGAGACTGCATTCCTGTTGTGTCCCTATAGTGAATACTAAGATGTTGAAAGGCCAGGAGTTGATGATATTAAGTCTTAAGTGTTTCTGTAAAACGTTTTTTTTAACATGGAAAGAAAAGCAGCAGTTTTCACTGCATGTTTGCGGGGCTGAAAAACAGATTTACACTTGCTAAAAAGTACTTTAACTCTTTTAAATTAAAATGCCCCATTGGTGTAAAGCTTTGACTTTAAATAGTAACTGTATACCTACGTTTACTATCATATTGCCTAGATCCTGTGGCTGAGTCTTACTACTTTCATAAATTCAAAGTGAAATGAACACTGTTCCAGACATTATGGATAGCTGTGTTCTTCTCTATAATATAATCTGATTGTTGTGAACACACTGGCTTTAAAACAGAAAAGAGCATGCCATCTTTGCCTTGAGTCAGATAAAAGCTGGGCATTCTTTCTCAGGAAAACAAGACACTTGTGCATTCCTGCCACCAACTGTTTTAAAGACTGGCATGTGGATCATTGTTATAAACTGTTAATTAGCCATGAAATCGTTCACACAGACTGGATTGTCTGATACAGTGCTTTGTGTGACATGTAAACAGTTCGGAATTTTGAGTTTTAAAAAGATTAAATAGGTTTTCTGCAAGATGCTCGGAGGTTTCTGTGAAAAATGATAACAATGGAAGCCAATGCAACATTGAAAGTGTCTAAGAAATCAGATACAATCTAACTTTCAGGAGGTTTGGATGTTAAGCAGCAGGATATGTATAGTGTTCATCTTTCTTTTTAATGAAGTCTCCATTGTGGATACATAAATCAACTGCATAAACGCCTCTTAACGACTGTGCTACATTAAACAGTGTAATCTCGTTATCTCTGACTAAATGAAATCACAACGTTTGTCAAGCATCAATTCTGAAGCAGTATTTCATCCGTGGCTCCCGAGTTCTAGAACAAAAAAGGCTTCTGTCAACAGGAATAATGGCTGTGCTTCAGAACAAGTGTGACTGGGCAAATAATCTCTCCGCTCAGCAGTAGAGAGAAGCACATTCACAGCTCCATGCTGTAGAAGCCTGCCACACAACTGCTGCAGCCGGGTGATTTATTGGGGTGGTTGTGTGGATCGCACACATCCGTGCACTTTGACCCTACGGCTTATGCTTTTTTAAATCGCTCCTCAAATACTGTATGATTTCCCACGTTGGTGGACGATAGTGTAAAGCTTGAGTAGCTGTGACTGTCGTTTCTTCTGCCAGCTGTAGATTGGCAACAGCTAACTTGATATCTTGTTTGTGAATGCTAGAGGGTTTTATTTTTTAATTGTTTTTGATTTGCTGTTAGTGTCTGAAAGCATTGTTGCACAACATGAAGATCAGCTGCTAAACCTGTTATGTGAAGTAGGTCAGTAATAAGTAGCACTTCTGACATGTTTACACTAGCCCAGATTCATCTGTAGCTCAGGTGGTTGTGTTTCCTGTCACTTTTGCATCAGCTCCAGGTATAAATGGGATAGGTTTCTGCTAGCTCACCTTTCAGTCTTACTTGACATCATCCAAACAGGCCAACAGGAAAAAGGCTCTTGTTTTTTGTGATTTTGTCAAATGTGGATTCAAGATTTAAAATTGTTTTTTTAGCGCCGTCCACCCATGATCAAACCCATGATTTAATAAAGAAAGGTCTTTTATTTTGGGTTTTTTTTTGTTTTACTGCCAGAAAGTTTGTGAAATGTGGGGAAAGATACAGATAAATAAAAACAGCAGTTAAATTCATTTTCCATTGTTTTCTACTGAATGAGGCTTCCTTGACCTTTTGTGAATGCAGTTGGCTGATTAGTTAGTTGCATTTTGTGGAGGCTCCTGGTAATGGGTCTGCTTCTGCAGCTAGAGTACTGAGCTAGAGTTATGAAGTTCCATGTTCTGTATTTATGTTGCTGTCTTAACGTTAAATCTTTGATTTTGTTTTAGATTGTTAAACACATTTCAAAGGAGACTTTGCTGTCACATTGCACACAGACACTAATTCTGTGTGATTTTACTTCTGCCAGCCTAGCTACAGTTAACTAGTTCTCACAATTTTCAGAAATATGCAATGACAATGAAGTCAACATGAACACAAACAAATGTAGACTAAATAGCCTGATATGAATGCATGAAGAAATTTTTAAAAATGGGCAAGTATGATCTATATGCATGTCCTGGATGCATTCTTTGTTCTCAGCGGAAAGACTTTAGACAGATCTCCTGGCTGGTCTTGTTGATGTGGGGATTGTGCTGTCGTGTGAATGTGCTGCTTTGAAGAAAGGCATTGCAACACAGTCTTTGTGCTTGTAGCCTCAGGAAGAGGGAAATGGGGAGTCTGCTGTGTCTTTGTGCGTGGCTCTGCACCCCCTCTTCCCCTTCCTCCCCTTGACCTTACGTGGCACGAACCAAAACCAGAGCATTTCTCCTACTCCTGACTCAGCACACACAAACGTTTGTTTTGTGTTTTCTCAGTGTTATCTTAACCGTGGCTCCTCTGTTCTCTCTGTGTGTCCATTACTGTCAGAACCGGGTCCCTCTCATTTGAGGAAATGAAAGCATTTTGATTCCACCCATAAGGACTTTCTATCCTGTAGCCTGTCGGTTTGTCTTACCTCCATGTAGGGCAAGTAGATTGCATTGTTAACGGACAATCAAAGTGTGGTTGCTTAAAGGGTTAATTGTGTGGTTGTGTAATCACCACGGTTCAGAGCATTTAACGCATAATGATTTGCACTGGCAGTTTTATCGTACAAGTACACATTTCAGACGTTGCCTTGCAGGATGGAGAACACTGAGAAAGTAAAGGAAGCTGCCGTTCATCAGTGGTTTGGATTGAAGTATGTCACAATACCTCTTGCATTAGACGGGTCACATAGTGTTTGCTAAGCCATGCCATGTTGATTACTTCACAGCTTCATGCAACAATCTTTCCAGCAGGCAGAAGCTAGACCCAGAATGTAATTTGCTTGAAAATTAATTTTGAGCCAAGGGTTGGTTTAATTCCAATCTAAACTGTTTGAGAATTCAGTTGTTACAATGGACGTACAGAGCTGATACAGAACGTATTTGTGTATTGTGTTTTGTGCAGATGATTGGCATTTGTGTTATTTTCAGAAATGATGAAGAGCAAGCCTGTGCAAGTATACACGGGCAAGTATGCAGTGTTGTAGTTACTAAGTATTTTTGCAAAATACTAGTCAGCTGAGAACAGCTTTTTTTTTTTTTTTGTTCCAGATGACATGTAGAAACAAGGAGGGTAGGGTGGCGTAATCAGTCAGCTGTAAGGTATGATTGCTGCTTGATTCAGAATTAGGCTTGGAAACAGGGGCTCACACCTCTGCTAATACCTGCAGTGAGTCTGGACCTTGGCATAACAGTCTCGTCTGAAAGATGGCACATCCTCCAGCACATTGTTCCCATCCCTGCAGTTCGGGATTGGGAGGGAAGATTGCCCTGTAGCGTCCCAGCTGCACCACTTCCAGCAGCAGCCTGGTTCACCAAGGTCCCCCATCCAAGTACTGACCAGGCCCAGCTCTGCTTAGCTTCATTCATTTGGCATGAGGGAGCAGTAGGGTGGTACGTCCGCTGAATAAACATTTTTGAATGATTGCGAACAGAAACAACACAGCTATAAGCCAATTTGGATCAACCGTGGCGCTATTTTTCTTGGGGATCAGCGTTAATTGAAGCTGACTGATCAGCAGCAAAGCTTTGCTCTGCTACACTTTCACACACTAGTAACGCTATATTCTATTATATAGAGTAAGGGCTCTGTCTCTGACTTCATGCACAACACCCTGCACCCACCAGATTTTAGGATGTGCGGTACCAGTCCTCAGTGCTCCTCTTAGTGGTATGAGTGACAAATATTGCACCGTCTCGTTCCCCTGAACTGTGGACATTAAATAATGTGGTGAAATCAGCGCTCCAAAATAGCATTTTAAGTAACAGAACTAGTAAATCAGCGTTTAAAAAAGCAAAATAATTAAAGAGCTGCCTTTCTTGCTAATGAAGTGTTTTTCAAGTTTCCCTCGCTGCAGTAACTCTGCTGTGAAATAGGATAGTAGCAAAACCATCAATTTATGGAATATAGGAGAGCCTCAGCTGGCTTTCTCTGGACGTAGCATTTCAGCTAATTAAAAACAGAGTGGCTTGTGTGTTAAACCAGGGATATTTGGAAAAGTGGCAGGGCAGCGAAGATCTGTGAAGACACCAAGGCAGTTTCAAAAATATGTATTGCACCCCTAACAGCATATATTTATATTTTGAATAAAGACAACGAACTGATTGATACATCGCTATGTTGATACGTGGCAGAAAATGACTCCCCTCGACTGCATCACGCGATGACGATATGCAGCTGAAGGTAGAGGCACAGTTTGGAATTGGATTTTTAAAGACATGGTGTTGGCAAGAGTGTGATTGGGTTGCTGTGCAGAGGAAGTAAGAAGATCAAAGATTGGCCTGATTCAGAGGACTGCAGGAGAGCGGAGACCCCAGTGATGTGTGCCTATGACACAGCTCATTTTTGTGTCCGTTAGTTCATGTTTGACCGCATTATTTCTCTGCTTGTGGAACACAGTCTAGGCTGGTGCCTGTTTGTGAAGCAGCTGTTGGTTGGGTTAGTATGACTCCAGAAGTGGGTCGGGGTGGATTTCAGGTACAGTGAGCGCGGCCTTGGAAGGAAGACCGGTGAAGCACATGACATAAAGGGCAGTTTGTTATGAAAGTCCTGAAAGCATTGCTTGCCCCTGCTGCCTTGCAGACTCCTGGCTTTTCTGTCATTTATGTCCCTTCAGTCAAATGCTCTTCTCACTCCATATTTTTAAACAGTTCTTTGGAAGTATTCGAAAGGCTTTGTGGATTTGGTTGTGAATATGATGTCTGTTATCATCCTCAGAGAATTTAACGCTTAAATGTCTTGCGGGGTGATGGCACTGTGCATCTGAAGCTGAAGTAAGTGGCTTCAACATTGTACTCTGAAGGCTAGTGCTGGTGTTCTGCCTTAGTGTTATGTGGCGTGTGGAGTAGCGTCAGAGTTGCACACCTCTAGCCTGATTGGTTTTGACTGATGTGGGACAGATGTAATGCTTTGCAGAGTTGCAGTTCTCTTTCAGGAGCACCTGCTGTGTGCCCTTTTGTGTAATCCATCTCAAAGCTTTTTGATGAAAACTCGTAGATAATTATTACCAATATAGGTGGGCTTTGTACTGCGTATATACATCGTACAGCTGAAGGGAATGTAATTTTCCACAATCACAGAATAACCGACAGTATGTTGAATTTACCATTGGAAACAGAATTTCCCCATTTCCGGAACTGGGTGCTTCAAATTACAGGCTGTCCCGGCTTTTACGACACAATGCGTTCCTGGAAAATCCATTGTAAACAGGGTTCAGTTCCTGATGATCAGATTTTCCCATACATGCAGTTTTATTAACTGGGTTTACATTCCTGAGCAGAAATTGATTCAGAAATCACAGGACATGGAGAACAGCAAGGTGGAAATCATGATCTTTTGGCATGTGTTTCTCCCTGGTTGACTACCCTTTCTAATGTAAGAAAGCCAATGCTACGGACTAAAACCAAGACCTGGATGATGAAAAAATGTTGCCTTTTCCGACCCTTTTCCTTTGCCTCCTTCACTGGCTCTTTCTTGCTCTTGTTTTCACCTCCCAGCTTCTTTGGCTGTAAATAAAACAATTAACGTCAGCATTTTTTATGCATCTACTAATCGGGATCTTTGTGAAACAATGACTTCCTGTGGTAATCAGATTACAAAAGGGCAGTGTACTATACAGCGGTCCTGATTTTTTTTTAAAACAAAGAAGCTCTTGCAAAAATAAAATGCACTTCACTTTTAATTTTCCAAATAGATGATAGCATGGTGAAAAATGGTGTCTGGTGCCTTTTCCTATGGTCATTAATTACTGTTTAACTGCAGTTAACTTTTTAAATTTGCATATATTACTGAAGGAGTGTCTGTGGAAACACCTGCTGTTTTATCCTATCTATAAATGCATTCTAAAGTTAGTAGATGTGGGGGGGGGGGGGAGGGAGGGAGCCGTCGAACAACAGACAGAGACAAAAATGGAAAGTGTAGCAAGAATGCTGGAAGAAATGGAAAAAAGGAAAGTGGAAAAGAAGCGGCCGGCCCTGCAGCTGTATGTGGTACAGTGCACCAAATGGAGCACCTGCGTCGGGGTGTACGAGTGGAACTGCCCAGTCAGGACTTCATTATTCTTCTAGATTAAGGTTACGGCATCCTTTAAAGACGCTGTAGCATCACCAGTTCTGGACAAAAAAAAAAGATGCGCTCTGAAATCGAAAGCGTTGTTGTTGTTTTTTTCCCTTTGTGGTTTATCAAAGTAGGTCAGCTTGTCACCTCATAAGACAATGTGTGTGTTGGAGGTGCACTGGGGGTGTTCGGGCACCTCTGCCCCCGTGTCTGCCGTCACTCTGCAGGCACGGCTGGGGACAGTGTGTCTCGACCACTGGTGCCAACCCCCGGAGAAGCGAGCATGGACCCAGACAAAAGGCTGACGAACCGTAAAACACGCACTGTTGCCTATGGGTGACAGACAGGTGGCGCCCCCTCTGGCGGGCCCCTGTCACTGCAGCTGGCCTTGGGGGCTGTCTAAAACGAAAGCCCAAGAATGCGAAAGCCACTCAAGACAACGCCGCGGTGTTAAATGGGAGGAAACCAGGCACAGGGCGCTATTTATTCTGAGGTGAGGAGGCCTGAAAAGCCTTTAAGGGAAGTGTGCAGATAGCGGAGACCAAAGATAGGACTCACTGCTGCAGGGGGGGAAGTGGGTGGGTGTCTATCTGATCTCTCAGCGAGAGGTTTGCAGAAGTGCTACACCTGATAGCGCAGATAAACGGCCCTTTCTCTGCCTGCTGACTGCACAGGTTTTCCGCCCGCAGGAGCCCGGGTCCGTCCTGCTCAGCTCGGCTCTGGCGCTCCTTCCAGGCAGCTACTGTTGGTGAGATGGGAAGTCAGTCATGATTTACTAATATTTGTCCCGGCCGTATTGACGCAGGCACCTCTCCAAACCCCCAAAAAGAATGTGAGTGCGAAACAGTGGAAAGTACAAATGTAGAATGGAAAGCGAGGCACTGAAGGCAGCTCGGGAGGCCTTATCCCCCACAATCCCGCAGTCTGACGGCACGACGCACGACCCGGAGCGTGTTTACACGCTGTCAGGCGGCGTTAATGCGTCAGGACCACGATGTCCCGATTTGTTTGGACAGTGGAGCCATATACTCTGATCAGATCAAAACGTCTGTTGCAGAGCTTGTGTGGTGGCCGTTTCAGCCCGAGAGACAATGTTGGAAGGAACATCTGAAAACCGCCACGTTTGCCCTTACTTTTGATGAAGGATCTTGTTTATAAATGTTTGAACACGTGCGTGCTGTTGGCGTATGAATCTTCTGAGAGCCCGGTTATCTTATCGCTCTGCGTTATCCTGTTGGAAGTTTTTCTTTGTGCAGGCTCCTCTCGGGCTCCTCTCGGGCTCCTCTCGGGCTCCTCGCTGCTTCCCTCCCAGGCGTTTCAGTTGTTTTCTGGTGGTTTCGGCGCAGCTCTCTGTCTAACAGGGTCTGTCCTTCATCACGTCTCCCACCTTCTGCCGATCCCCTTTTATCTCTCCCTCAGGTTTTACACACTAATAATGTCAAAGGGCCACCAGCGCCATTCCCGCTGCCTTTGATCTAACGTCCTGCAGTGCTATCAGAGTAAATGCTGTGCAGTCCTTTTTCTGCAAGGCCTCTCTCTCTCTCTCTCTCTCTCTCTCTCTCTCTCTCTGAAAACACATTGTCTGGGTGTGGTGGACAGTGAAGTCCACAGTTGGATTCTTGTAAATGCTTTTGTTTGTTGTGGTTCGGAGTGACTTTGCCAAGGGCAACTGACTGTGTGGGTCTATCTCTCTGAAATTCCTGCAGCAGTAGCAGTTTATTAAAATGACATTTGGTGATGTTTTGCTGCTCTTGCATGTCTAAGGCAGTCTTTGAGCCCCATGGATGACAATAAGCCACATTTTTTTCCATTCAGCACAAGGGGGAACTGTATTGCTTGCTTCCATTTTGCCCGTGTGCATGAAAGTAAAATACCAGCAGATGAACATAAAAGCTGAAATTCTGTTCTGTTCACCTATTAGCTGTAAAATCAGGAGGAACATTATGGAAAAAAATAATGTTTTTGATTTCCATTTTTGTTTCAGTTTGCATTTTTAAATTTTGCTTTAAGGAGTATTATTTGCAGAACTAGCAGCAGTAGTGAATGTATTAGTCCTGAGTAATTAGGCCCCCTGCCTCCCGGTGGTGTGTGGATGGCGAGGCCGATGCCAGGCCTGGGTGGTGAACGCAGTGTGGCGTGACTGTGTGGTCATGGCTCTTTTTTTCCCAGCGACCCCTAAGCCTCTTTTGTTTTGGTCTTTTTGTCAGTTTCCTTGTCGCTGATCTGTGGAAAGTTTCCTTGACTTTGAAGCAGGCGGACGGAGATGGGTTGAGGTAGAGGGTGTGTGTGTGTGTGTGTGTGTGGGGGGGGGGGGGGGGTTGTAGGGTGGAGGACACACACACACACACAGAGCCCACCCCCCTCTGTCGTGGCCCCCCTCACTGAGCCCTCTTTAGCCTGGGCAGGGGGTGTGAGGAGTGTGTAACAGTGTGCTTGTACAGCATTGTGCCCCCCCCCCCCCCCCCCGCCCCGTTGGTAAGGAGCTCTGGCGGAGTGTGTGAGGTGCGCGGGAATGCGCTGCCATCGGACCTGCTGGTGTGCGGTTTGGATCAGGCCCTGCGGCTGCTGGCACCGTCTGTGCCACACCTGTCAGTGCCAGTCTGGCCATCGGCAGCGGTGTCACCCCCACCCCCCCGTCCCCCGGGCCCCCCAACAGCACCCAGCAGCGTCGCTGTGTTGTTTAAAGAAGAAAAAAAGGCACGCATCAGTGATTCAGCACTCACTCTGCGCTCGCGCTCACACCTTCTGTCTGTACGGCCTGCTGCTCTCAGCCTGCTCGTCTTAACACCCAGGAGCAGACCCACTGAGCCATAATTCATGCTTTAGCTTCTGAGCGGACTTTAATATAAACATCCTTTCTGATGGTAGCCGTTGTAGCGGAGCAGAGAGTGAGTGACAGGCACCGCGACCCACGTATGGCGCTGCGGAGTGACGGAACTGAGAGGCTTTCCCACCAATGGGGTTCCACCGTGGAGCAGTCATGTGACTTGGCTGCCGTTTGTCTTTTGGTTGGCCTCAAGGTGGGGAATAATTCTCCTAGCAGCTGCTGAAAGCATTTCCGGCGGAGGGTTTTCTCCTTAGCGGAGCGCGCGGAGGTCCTGCGATGCACCGAAACGCTCCTGCGCGTTATAACTGGGAGATACCCTCAGGCGCCAGCAGGCTTTCTCATTCAGAGCCCCACTGTGCGCAGTGGTAAGAGGCGAATGAACAGCAGGGGGCGCTACTTGGGGCTACTCTGCCTGATAACCAATGTACTGTATTGGGGCAGCAGTGTGGCATAGTGGTAAGGAGCAGGGCTTGTAACAAAAACGTTGCTGGTTCGATTCCCTGCTGGGGCACTGCTGTTGTACCCTTGGACAAGGTACTTAACCCACAACTGCCTCAGTAAATATCCATCTTATAAATGGATAAAATTGTAACCTATGTAAAGCGCTGTGGATAAGAGCATCTGCTAAACGCCAGTAATGTAATATATTCTCCAAGGAGGGCCGTGACATGCTGTATGTGTGCTGGTGAGGTAACGGCTGAAGGTGTGTCCGTGCATACCCTGCCTATCGGCCGAAAATCCCTCTGCCCACTCTGCTGGGTTAATACTCTGGCAGCTTTCAGCACACGTGTGAGGAGCAGATTCGCTCCCTGCACGCGGGCCTACGGCTGGAAGGAAGTTTGGGAATGCACGAGAGAGTGGAAAGGCTGCTGTTCTGTGGGGAGTGCGTTGCTGATCTCCGCAGACGCGCCCCTTTGGCTGCACCGCTGAGAGGTGTCTGCCTTCTTCTCGAAGGTGTGGTTGTGGTACGACGTTGACATGAAAGGTATGTCCGGTATTCATGGCTTCCTCGCTGCGTTCAGTATCCCAAGGACAGGGCGTGTGGCTCACTGCAGCGCCGCGCAGGACGTGCACCCCCACGGGTGGAGGAGGCGCTCCACGCTGCCCTGTTTTTCACCCGCGCAGATATCCTGCCAATCGCCGTGCTTAACTGAGGAGAGCCAATATTATTACATTACATTACAGGCATTTAGCAGACGCTCTTATCCAGAGCGACTTGCATGGGTTACAGTTGTTTTTTTTATCCTTGCATGCAGCTGGATATTCACTGAGGCAGTTTTGGGTTAAGCACCTTACCCAAGGGTACAGCAGCAGTGCTCAACTGGGGAATCAAACTGGCAACCTTTCGGTTACGAGTCGTGCTCCTTAGCCACTACGCTACACTGCTGCCCCAATACTGCCATCTCTCTGCCTTGCTGTCCATAGGCTGAGCTTAGGCTGAGACTTCCGGTTCATAACCAGTAACCGGAGGGATCTTAACTACCGGCGAGAGAATCTGCTCTGCTCTCTCGACCCGGAAGTGGTCAACCGGGGGGTCGTTTCCATGGGGCCGGAGCTAACAAATAATCAGATTGTGAGTCATATAGTGCAGGAATCTGTTGCTAGGCAAAGAGCCAGCGAAGCCGAGCAGCCTGTGCAACCCCTGTCGGAAAATCTATCAGAACCAACTGTTTCTGAACCTTTTTTTAGCCCCCCTCCCGCCCCCCTGCCGCCCCCCTGCCTCCCCCCTCCAGCAGCTCTAGCTTTCGTAGCTATCAGATCGCTTTCCCCCGCTTGCGACTCCTTCGCTTGGCCACCGTCTTTCTGGGGTAACTCGCAGGCATTCACATCGGACTTCCTTGTTGTCATGCTCTGCTGTGTGGAATAAAAACAAGAGTCATGAGCCTTCATATTTCTGCCACCCAGCAGGCCACTGAAAGAGCACTGGAGCATTTCTGTAAACCTCCCAGTGCTTCTGATACACACAGTTCACCATAACTTTGTTAGTAATTCACTGGTATGAATGGTCAAGCACTTGGCACTTTGTGATTGATACACAACACCGGCTGAACAAAAGCAACTTGCGTACTTGCGGAGAAAGGAGGAAGATTCGCTTAAAGGCTTTGTGTGCCTCTTCCTCCTCCTGTGCCAGTCGCTTTTATTTGTGCTTTTGGAATCAAGCACCCGTGGCTGACAAGCACGCTAAGGACTTCCGCAGCACGCAAACGGCCCTGACTATTAGAGCAAGCAACGCAACAAAGTGTTTATGAAGGGCCTTCCGAATGAATCGGACATGTTTTTAATTCATTAACATCTGGCCGCTGTAAATCCCCCCAGCAGTAGAAAGTGTGGCGGTTGTATTGGTCACACCGAGTGTGAGCGGACTGTAATATGGTGGCAGTTTCTGAGCGCGTGCATCCCCCCCCCCACATTGCTGCTGTCAGACGGATTGTCTGTGCCGTCGGTGGGCCCACGGCTCCATCCGTCTCACTGTGCGGTCTCGCTCTCTCGGTGTCTGCCGGCCTGTGGATTATGGAGGGGCGACGGGGTGGGGGGGGGGGTGGGAAACAGAAATGCAGCGGCTGTTTTAGCAGCACTTTGTGTTAACCCCCCCCCCCCCTTCACCCCCATCCCCCTCCACGGGAGACCCAGATAAGACATGTCAGTCAGAGCAGCTGAGAGTGCAGTCCTGGAGAAGACAAGGCCTGGGGAGGGGGAAGGAGAACACCCCCTCACTCCCCCCGCCCCCATCCCCCCCGCCGCGATGTCCCTCCGCTCCGTCTGAGGGGCCGGAAGCCCGTCACGTCTATCTGGCCCCCTTGCGGGACGCTCCAGCGAGCCCCGTCCCCTCGGCCGCTCATCGTCTGAGCTCTGAACCCTGTATTGTTCTGCCTCTCGATAAATTGTTTTGGATGTGACAGTGCAGCCTTTTCCCATGATAAAAAAAACGGACCTCAGCCCAAGGGTCCGTCCAAATACAACAGGGCCTGCTCTGCCTCGCTGTGGAGGAAATAATAAATAACTGTGTGTGGAGCACAAAGTGCCGAGGCAAAAGCTCCTCTGTGTGTGTGTGTGTGTGTGTGTGTGTGTGTGTGTGTCGGTCTGCGGGGTGTGGGTTCCATATCGCACATGCCTGCCATACTGCATGTTTCTGAAGTTACCGGGTGTCCGAAGGGTTAATTGGGTGCATGTGGAGTTCAGGACTGTTGCAGTTCACTGGTCCTGTCTGAGACGGCTGGTGGACCCTGCCTTCAGCACACCCTCTGCTGTTACGGGCTGTGCTCGGTGCATTGGATCTGTAATTACGCCGGGACTCTTGTGCAGTGAACGCCGTGGCGGTTTTGCTGACAGCTCGACTGTTACGAGGAGCTTCACGTGGCAAAAGCTACACGGCAGCGGCGTGAACTGGATGCAGTCGACTGGAAAATGCCTCCAGCTCTAGGCTTTCTCACAGGAATACGAATTTCCATATGTTTGCTTAAATGACTTAAAACATCAACCATTTCCCACGCAGCAATTCATCTTGGTACCTTTCCTATGTAACCACACTTATCCGTGATGAAACTGAAGGTTAAAGAGTACATTTTCCTGATAAAGCTTTGGCATTCAAAAGGGCGAGGGATTTTCAGAACTGCTGGGGTGACCTTGGAGTCAGATTGTATAGTTTGCAACGGAAAGAAGTAGGAGCTTTTACTCTGGTTTTTTGCCAAAGAACCCCAAAAACACATCCAGTACTTATTAGAACACTCAGCAGGGTAGAGTCACATCACATTTAAAAGCATTCAGTGCTGGCTACTTTGAAGTCATTTGTGCTGCAGGCAGTTTTTGCAAATTTTAAAAATTATTTATTTTCTTACTCTGAATTTTTTCTCCCCCTCTTTTTCTTAATTCAAACATCAAGTTCTTGGCAGCAGGAAAACAGAATGATTAGTGGTTTAGGTGAACATTTTTCTTGTTGTTGAAGTTTCTATTTTGAGCGTAGGCTGTGGTCTCGACGTAGAATGCTTGTAGTAGGAGGGGAAGTGGGGGGGGGGGGGGGGAGGTTCCCCAGCAAGGGGAAGCTTTGAGAAGGCTTGCAGAGCCGGGTGGACATTACTCAACCACTCACCTGAGGTTACTATCAGTTTCACTCTCGCCCCTGCTTTCAAATGATTCACAGAAATCTGAGGAGAGCAGAGAGCAGATTCCCCTCCTTCCTGGAGTCCAGTGAATGGAAAGCAGGTTTAGTGCCTGTTACAGTACTGGTGAGGCACTGGGGGGGGGGGTAGACCAGGGGTAGACCAGGGGTAGACCAGGGTCCTGAGATGAACCAGCGCCGAACGCGGCCGCCTAGCAGGGCAGCAGCTGGCCAGCGCCGTTTCACTGATATTAATTGTTACTAAATGAAATCCAGCACCGAGCTGCAGGTGCTGCTTCAGATAGGGAAAACCCTTAGAACACCCTGTCCTGCATGTCGGGATGGCGGAGGTCAGGGCTGCCGCTCTGAATCTCCTGCAGTTTCTGAAATTAACAGTCAAACACTTCAGCAGTCCAGAGAAACCAATGACTGCGGCAGATGCACTGATTGGTGCAGACAGCGTGAGTGTAAAGCCAAGGCCCTTTTGAATGCGGTAACTTTATCGATATCCTTTTCCCACAGGTTTGTTTTACTTTATGTAGAGGCTTCAGCATAAACTTGGGCATATTTGCATAGCGTGTAAATGTTAATTTGAGAAGGTTTTGAGGACAGTTACCCTAATTCCATCCTAATTTTCCATGGTAGGAAGAGTGAAGATTGCAAACGTGTAAGAGTGGTAGTTCTTTCGAAAGGTTATGTATAGACTGTGTGTGTGTGAGTGTGTGAGTGTGTGAGTGTGTGAGTGTGTGAGTGTGTGTGTGTGTGTGTGTGTGTGAGAGTGTGTGTGAGAGTGTGTGTGAGAGTGTGTGTGTGAGTGTGTGTGTGTGTGTGTGTGTGTGTGTGAGTGTGTGAGTGTGTGTGTGTGTGTGTGTGTGTGTGTGTGTGTGTGTGTGTGTGTGTGTGTGTGTGAGTGTGTGAGTGTGTGTGTGTGTGTATAGACCTTATGCTGTATGTCAGCTCCTCTGCAACGCTCAGTGATGACAAGTACCCCTTTCAGTGGATGGCAGTTTCTGAAGTGGGACTCTTGGATAGCATGGATCACTTTCTAATGTGAATGGATGGAAATAAAAGAAAGCAGTTTGAAGAACCAGCTCTAAAATTTTATTATGATAGCAAAACATGTCAATTGCACCATGCATAATTATTCATAATGTAAATTCGACACGATGCAGTAATTTTTGCTTGTGGTCATTATATCGCCCAAAGGTGATTTTGCATTTTTCCATCTTCTGAGTTGTTATTTGAGCGATGGCAGTAGAGGAAGGCATTTCCTCTAAAGGAGGAGATACTCTGGCATGTTGTCCCAAGGATAAGGCCTTCTGTGTCTTTCCCAGAATCTCACATCCTCTTCACGTCCTCATTTTCCGAAGCCGGGCTGGGGAACAGCTCACATGTAACTTCAGTGTGCAGGAGTGGTTTTTTTTTTGTGATTCAGAAGCGACAGAGAACATTCTCAGCAGATGCGCGGTGTGGAAAGCACCAGATGATGCGAAGCGATGCCTTATTTACGACCTCCCTGGCAAAGCCGCTTGGAAGTGTCACCGCTGGTGTTAGATGTTAATTTCATTTTTTTCAGTCAGTAGTTCCACTAACCTGGAGCAGATGCATCCTGTGGACAGTGCATGGGGAAATTTACTGGAGGGCTTGTATTTGTTTGTTTTGAATGCTGCATCTAGAGTAACGGGCCTCGCTGTTCCTGCGAAGTGGGTGTTAAAGAGGGGTGGTTTAGCAGACAGGGGTGCAGTGGTGGGGGGGTGCTCTGGTGCCCCAAATCGAGGTGCGAGGCGTGCCCTGCCGAGCAGACAGCGTAAGGAGAGCAGTGCTGGCCTCGGTCCAGCTGCTTTTAACGACCTCCCGATTTTCTCTCTCTGGACCGCAACAGAGGTGTTCAGCCGGTCCAATTAAAAGCCTGATGCATTCAAATGCTCGCTGGTTCATGGGGGGCGGGGAGCACGGAGCCCTCATGTCACCATGGAGATCTGCACCCCCCAACCCAGCAAAGGATATTTGTTTAAAATTATTATTATTGTTAATGAAATTCCATGCTGTGTGACTCTGCCTCTCAGTCTTTAGCAGGGTGGTTTAACTCTAAACCCAGAGGCTCCAGCCACTGTTGTTGTTGTACTTACCCTGCCTGGAAACTGAGTCACCCCCCAGCTGTAGAATGAGTCTGTGCCCTGAGCATTCATAGTCCCCCGCAGGCCGTGGAGGAGACAGGCGCCGCGCTCCACCGGCTTGTGTTCCAGCGTTCGGCTTGCAGCGCCTGCCTCTCGGTCACAGATAAAAGCACAGAAGCAGTACTACAACTGTGGAACGGCTGGTGTCGCGTTCAGAAGAGGTGCGAGTTGCAAGCAGCGAGTTACCTGCTTTGTTCGTTAGTTCAGCCTGGTTGATTAGCCGTTACTGCGCTAACCGACGGCTGCAGGTTGAGTCCGGTTGCCGTTCTCTCCAGCGGAATGCATCCGTGCTTGACTTCCATTCCCCGGTGGCTTCTAGGTGAACTCGGTGTTTTGTTGCCCACAGAAATGTAGTGTTACAGAGCTGGGGGGGGGGGAGTGTAAGCAAGCTGAGAGAGCACTTCGCCCTTGAACCGCTCCTTACATTCCCCCCCTCTGCCAGAGCCTTATACGGTAAGGACAGACCGAACCTGCTGGGCGGCTTTCAGCCAGTTATTTACAGTGTTTGTGGAGGGAAATAAAAATCACAAACCCACCAGCCTTTGGGTTCTTGCTCATGAGTAGATGGAGGTGGGGGTTTAGGTGTTTTTGGTGGTTTTTTGAGAGTTCTCCCTGCAGTGAGTTCTCCCTGCAGTGAGTTCTCCCTGCAGTGAGTTCTCCCTGAGTTCTCCCTGCAGTGAGACCTCCCGGTGTCCTGCAGTGCCCTGAGAGAGGTGGGGCGACCCAGGGAGCCGCTACCCCAGCCTGCTTCCAATCAGCCACCAGCTGTGTGCTGCCGCACTCAAGAATTTTTGATTTCCTGACCACCCCCCCACACACACGCATGAACACACACAGAGACATACATATGCACACATGCTACACACACACACACACGCGCACAGTTGGTGTGAAGCTCAGGTTTGGATTTCAGGTTTTGGATTTAAAGAAACCAGCTGCTCCATCAGCTGTACTGTCGCATGTTTAACAGGAGAGAAGATTCCCCCGAAAACACTGCAGGATTGTAACACAGCCAGTCTTCACGCTCAGTTTGATTCACTCAGCTCTCTGTCTCCGTTCCGGCCTCTTAGTGAATCAGGAAGAGAACGCACTCACTGAAACCTGCACTGATTAGATCTCGCACACGCACACTCACACACACACACACACTCACACACTCATACATGCACACTGAGACACACACACTCGTGCACACACGCACTTGCACAAACACACACACTCACACGCAGACACACGCGCCCACGTACAAACACACACACGCACAGTGATTGCCAGTGATTCATCCCCCTCCGCTCCATGTAAAATCCCCCTCCACGATGAAGGTGTCGAAAGTCTGTTGTTGCTGTGGCGAGAAGAGAAGAGGCCTATCGAACCATAGTCTGAGCTCTACTTCCCTGCTCAAGGTTTCCCTGCCAGTTCACTTCTAAAGCAAGAACAAGCCAATATAAAACAGAATGTTGTATGGAAGAATTTAAGGCCTGTTTCCAGTTGGAGCTTTTGTGCAGTCCATGTTTAATTCCATGATAGAGTGTCAAGTTGAAAGTCTTGAAATGTGGTTTTATGGACGTTGCCGGGACAAGTAGAATGAGCCGCAGTCATTAACATGTGGACAGATTTCCTTCCCTGCAGAAAGAGATTAAACCTGTAGCATTAGGTCAGCATGGTGTAGGAAGTACGATGTGTTGAAACAGACATGCGTAATGCAGCAGATGCATCTGTAGCTCGTCTTGTCTCCAGATTTTAATGGTTTTAGAGACTGCCCTGGAAGACCGCAGTGACAGGCTAACTACTGTTCTTTGAACCGAACTGACTTGAATGTACAGGTTTTCCTGACCCCACATTTCCAGATATATTGCAAGCCAAAAAGGAAATTAAAGCCCAGATAAGACCAGAGGATTAAACGTTCTCGTAAATGTCTTGCAGTGTGTACAGGCGGGATCTGCGAATGGCAGGACTCGGAGACTGCACTCGGAGGAGGACGGGCCGCTGAGCTCACGCAGAAAAGGAAACAAAAGCCTCTGCTATGACTTATCAAATCCCGTTTCTTTGTGCCGATTTACAGTTAGTCATGGGATGCTATGTCTGATCTGAGTGATCAAGACTCTTTACAGGGAAAGTCGACCAGCTGGCTTCGCCTGTGGGTACTTGACTAATACTTAAAAAAAAAAAAAACATAAATAAAGAACGGGGAAAGAGGACTGGGCTGGAGTCGGTGTGGCCGTCTCCGTGTTTAGCGCTTGGGTCTCGGTGGAGCTGACAGTGACACGGTAGTGATGTGACATTAACGCAGTGACAGGCCACTTTGATGACGCGCTGAAATGGCGGTCGTGACACGCAGGCTGTGTAAATATTTCTGCGCTCAGTCCGGGCCCTCAGTAAAGTTTCCATAGCTTATATCCAAGCTTCTAAACCCCAGCATGAATGTCAGCTTGCTTACGGCCTCACCGATTTTCCGAAGCGAGGCGTTCGCTGAGGGCGAGGGCAAACGGGAGGCTGTGAAAACGCGCGGTGTGCGGCGGGTCGGTGCGGGACACCTGTCCTGTCCGGGTGAGGAGGCCCTCGCGGGAGGAGGGGAAGCGGGTGCCCCTGCAGACTCACGGGTGCTCAGCTCGCCTCTCTCAGGCCTGTAATCTGAGGTACACCACGCATAACTGCCGTCCCTGTGGCCCAAGGTGGTCTGAGCCTCAGTGCAGGGAAATCAAACCAATTTGTAAATATTTTCGCCATGAAGGAATATGGCAGCGCGGGTTCGCAGGGTTCTCTTGTCTGCTGTTGTTTTGGAAATGTGCTTTCTTGGTCTGTGTGTTCGCTCTCTTCGGGGGTGTGTAAGGTTATTGGACTGGCGTTCATTTCAGAAGTGTTTTTACTGAAGGTCCCTAAAAAGGCTCAAGCTCATACCCCCAGCAGTCTTTTTTCTACCTGAGGACTGAACCTGTATACTCAGAACACAAGGTTAGTGCCGTAGCTGCTAGTCCATGTTGCTTGGCTCCAGTATGTACGTTTGTGCAGTGTACCCCCGCCCCCACCCCCTGCTTTCCTGCTGCGGTGTGTGTGTGTGTGTGTGTGTGTGTGTGTGTGTGTGTGTGTGTGTGTGTGTGTGTGTGAGAGCAAGAGAGAGAGAGGCCATGCAGGCTAACTGGGGCGTCTGCCAGCAGGCTTCAGAGGGTCCACTGCCAATTAGTCCCTTTATTTGTTTAAATTTCCCCGGCCTGCGAGGCAGTTAGACAGTCTCCCAGTGTGACTGGTGCCTGACACCGAGGAGGAAACCTCTGATTGAAGAACAAGGGACGTGGAAGGAGGTCAGGGGTCGCCGCTGCGGGTGTAGCGCCGTCCCCGCCTGAGGGCGCCTTGTTTTTGGAAACTGGTGTGGGTGGGAGGGATACTGTGCGCAGGGAGGGGGCTTCTTTTGTATAACAATTTAGGGAAAAAGTGGTGGCTACTTACAGTGATATCCGCTGAACGCCAGTACTCAAACACCTTGAATCTCTCCTCTCAAGGGCCTCGCTAAAAAGGTTGTAAACCTTGCTGCAGCTAAGAAGGAATCAGCAAGAATGTGCTTACACCCCTCCGATCAACTGTCACTGTGTTGTGTGGAATTCCAGCTAATGTTTTTTTTTTTTATGCCATGGTTTCGGTGGACACTCAGCAAAGAGCCCGTAGAAGAGATCATCTTAAAGGAGGTCACCGTAATGAGCGGTAGCTGCAGCTGAAGGGCCGTGCTTACCCGCAGGTATATGTGTGTTGTGATTGGATAGGACGGCCCTGTCGCGCGTGGCCCCGCCGTGTGAATGAGTTCATTGAGGGGGAGCGGCCCGGCGGTGGGGTCTGAGTCGCGGGTCGCCGCTCCGGCGCTGCGAATAGCAGGGCAGCAATGGGCTCTTTGTGCGCCTGTGCGCTCCTCTCTGGCTCATTTCAGCCGCCCCTCTCAGCGGGCCCATTACACCCCTACTCTGTCCCCCAGCGCGTGCCGGGTGGGGGGTCGCGGGGTGTGTGTGTGTGTGTGTGTGTTGGGGGAGGTGGGGGGGTTCGATTGCCCTCATGTGCAGTAACGAAAGCCCGACTTCTGTTTCTGCTCTTTTTTTCTTTCCCCCCTCCCTCTCCCTGGAGCAGGAAAAAAAAATGGCAAATCTCGCTTGATGTTGTGCAGCGTGCTTCCCTCCCCGGGGGAGGCTGCTGCTGACCTGCCGTTCGCTCCTCTGCCAAGTGGGGTATTTCCTTTCCCACAGTTACTGAAGGGCCGGAGTGGACGCAGTCTGTGCGCCGTGCAGGACGGATCCACACGCCTTTCCCCGTGCTACAGAGCCGCAGCGCCTGTCTTTAAACAACTGAAATAACGGCCCGGTGCTACGCTGCGTGCTGCTACGGTAAAGGCGGCCTCGCTCGTCCGTGTTGGACTGCGTGAGGACTTGAGGAATGCTTGCAGAGCAAGGCCCTCTTTTCCCCCCCGAGGCTGCAAGGTTTGCTCTAAACATGTAATCTGAGATACGGCAAACACTTCTCCTCTGTTTCCCATTTACCGGTTCTCCCGTGCTGCTTGTTCTACTCTCGTTTGACAGTCAGAATTAATCCTATAGCTCGGTGTGGATGATTTCAGGAAGTACTGCTTTATTGTAAAATAGTAAAACCCTTGCACATACATGTGGAGGTGTCTTTGTTTTCTTGGGTGCCGTTGATTTGGAAACCCAAACCTGTGTGGTTTTTCGAGTCGGTATCCCATCTCTGTTGACTCTTTTGTGATCCGTATTAATTCCTGCTGTGACCGTGTAAATGTGCTTGTACTGAATGTATGTGGTCTGGGGTTGGGGAGCGTGTGGGTTGCTTAGAGCAGAGCTGAATCAGTCTTGCTGCTGGGCTTCCCTTCTTACAGTCGCCGTGCTCCTCTTCAGTTCTCGGAAGGTTTCACAGCGGAGATTTATGATTGTACTGTCGCGGCGGTGGACGCGCTCATGGTTTCCGATAAGAGATGGCTACTTGGTGTGTCATCTGTTCTGCAGAAACAAAACGGAGCGTTATGAGCGCCAGCTCTTACTCTCCTTATCAGCAGATCACACATTATGTTTACCATCCTTTAAGATGGGCCTGGCGTGCATTTTGGCCTGACCTCGGTATCGGGTAGATTGTGGTAACGTCTGTGCGCTGTAGTTTGAGAAGAAGCAGGATGCTGTTTTTGCTGGGCACTGTGCAGGCTGTCTGCCTGGAGCCCCACCGGGCGGAGAGGCCTCTGTCTCACACACTGCTCCTCTATGGCTTTCCAGTCAGCAGAGAAAAGGGATCGCTCTGTCACACTGTTTTGAATGGCAGGTTTTGGCTTCCCGCCCTCCTTCCAAAGGAAGTTTTAAAATAGAGCGTATGAAAATAAGAAGCCCTGGCCCTGTATTAGGCATTTTCTGCACAGCTCTGACCCATTTTTCTCAGTGAAGCTCACCCTCTGCTCTCCCGTCTCTCTTCTCTGTAGTTTTGAAATTTTGTTTACTGTAGTTTACACAGCAGGGTGGATTAGCGTTATTCCGCAGGGGTCGGAGCAGGTATGCGGGCGGGGTCCCCTGGTTTTGTCACTCTCATACCTTGCAATTTACTGGATGCCTATGAGTTGCTCAGCTGACATTGCAGAGATGCACCTGTCCTGTTTGGTGTCTGCTTTCCTGGTGCATTGTGGGATTTGTAGTGTGAAAAATAGCCCTTGGCTGCATGCGAGTGTATTGGAGGATGACACACCATTCAGTACGGGAAGATTAGCCTAATGTGTACATTGGCTGATTCTCAAAGTCAGGGTGCATACTTGTTATCATCACTTCAGGTAATACTCAAGGTTTTGACGTTAAAGCTTCTGTGCAGTGACTGAAGGGTATGGATGCTCACATCACTACAGAGACGGTTTTCACAGCTACCTTGTAAACCCGTTTTTATCCAGTCCTGTACCTTTTGCTTTTCCCGTTTCCAGCTGTTCTGTGTCAAGGTGCTAGCAGGCTCCACCTCCCAGTGAAGGACAGAGAAAGGTCCTCCAATAATCTCTCAAGTGCAGTTATAGAGATATAAATTGATTGGGTGCACTGTGTAAAGGGGGGTAAATGGATTTGGGTATGATGTATAAAGCATGTGTAAGTGGATAATGTATTATAATGTCTGAATGCTCTGTGTCGATCTCCTGGAAGGCTGGTGACAGTGAAACTGCTGGAAAGCAGGTCAGGGTGCTGACACACTGCAGTGGAAACGTTCTTTGATCTGCTCATACCTCGCAGGCAGGTTTGTGAGTGTGGGGGCGTGGCGGCGTTGTTTTCTACAGAAAAACCACCGTGCTGCAAGCCGTCTTTTATTTACCGAGCTGAGGTTTTGTTGCTGATCCAAACCAGCGGGCATCAGGAATAATGCCGTTTTCATTGTGTGTCAGAGCTATGCATCGCTGGCAGCATCCACAAATAGGGCTCTTTACCTGTTGATGGCGTGTGGTGGCTGTGTTGCTGTGACTTCCTCTCAGGGACAATGTGGGACTCGCATGAGAGAGGGGTGTAGGATGTGCCGCAGAGACCGCTCCTCCACAGTAGCCTGAGGTAGTCTCTGCTCTTTTATTAAAGTGTTTTCGGGGAAGGGAAGTCTTGCGTAATACGCGCCCATCAGATATTTGGAAGATTTTTTGAAAAACGGTTTTGAAAGCTTTTGCCATAATGGAAAAAGTGGGCGGCCTCAAATATAAGGTTTGTGGTTTTTGTACAGGGAAGGGAGCAGGAGTCGACAGCTTGCGATTCTTTCTGTGTGCCATGTGGTGCCTTTGCAAGCACAGGGTATGCAGTGTCTGTGTGTGTGTGTGTGTGTGTGTGTGCGCGTGTGAGTGTGTGTTGTGCGTGCGTGCGTGTGAGAGTGAGCGTGTATGTGTGCGCGTGTGTGTGTGTGTGTGCGCGTGTGTGTATGCTTGTGCGCGTGCACTGTATGTGCGCAGGTGTGAAGGGCACGTGGGCTTTCGTGGGCTTTATGTGGAAACAGCAGCAGGGCCTGACATCTCTCGGCGCTGTCTGCCTGCAGAAGATGCTGAATCTGTGGGCGGGGTGCTGAGTCTGCTGAAGGAGCCATCAGTTCTGAGCCGGCGGTACACGAATGGCCCAGGGAAGCCACCAGATTGACATCCAGGTTTTGCATGACCTGCGCCAGAAGTTCCCTGAGGTGCCAGAGGGTGTCGTTTCCCAGTGCGTTCTGCAGGTGAGCGTGACCACTGAGTGCAGCTGGGAGCTTCAGACCCTCCAAGCAAGATACATTTCTGCAAACATGAATGTTGTCTTTGTTTTCATCACTGGTGGCCTGCATAAGAGCCCTTCTTCTACTGCTTGAGCTCCCTGTTTGGTTGTAAAATAAACAAGGAAAGCACCAAGTTTCCCTCTAGTTGGGTCGTTTGAGTAAAACTTTTCCCTTTTATCTTAGATGTGTACAAGGTCCTTTCCGAACATATCGCGTACGTTTTGAAACTTTGAAACTAGAACAGTACAGATACTCTACACACATACAGCAGAACTAATAGTAGTTTATCTCAGCTCTTTGGCTATATCATTTGGGCTCAGCTCGGTTACACTGTTTAATACGATTGTGTACATACTGCAAACTGCCATGTCTCTTAAAGTGAAATTGATCCGAAAATGCACGTACCATTGGCTACTGAATTATTTATGACTGGCCTACTTTTCAATGCTAGTGAAAGTAAGGCCAGGCTGGGATTCAGATCACATTTGAAAAGGTGGAAAACTGTTTAACACGAGGGTTTGTCATAATTTTTTATTGTGTATTTCCTGGGCAACTTTTCACCCAGTGTTTCACTTCCTCCTGCAGAACAACAACAATTTGGACGCCTGCTGCGAATACCTGTCTCAGGTGAGCACGGGCTACCTGTACGGCGAGGGAAACCTCAGCTTCTCGGACGACCCGGGCTTGTCCAGACTGCGCAATCACATGACCCAGCTGAATCTGGGCCTGCAGTCTCAGAATGTGCATGCGCCCCCCCCCGCGGGACGGCCTAAGGATGAACGGCAGCCGGACTCTGTCCCACAGCCTGAGCGACGGGCCCCTGCAGACGGGCCAACCCAACAGCGAGTTCTTCCCGGCGGAGCCTCAGTCGGCGCCCGCACAGGCGCCGCCCGGCCTCGGCGTCTTCGGCGCCACGGACACCGCCGCCCGCAAGCCGCAGCCACCCCAGCACCTGGGACTCTACCAGCTGGGCGGCAAGGGCCACTCCGCGGGGGGGCCTCACCAGGCCCCCCGCTTCAACCCCATCACCGTCACCCTGGCGCCCAACATCCAGACGGGCCGCAACACCCCCACCTCTTTGCACATACACGGCGGGCCCCAGCCCGGCCTCAACAGTCCACAGGGTAACTCTATCTACATCCGGCCTTACGTCACGCAGCCCGGTACGACCCGACAGGCCCAGCAGCAGCAGCAGCAGCAGCAGGCCGGCTGGGCCCAGTACAGCCCCACCTCCCAGCCCCCGCAGGTGTACCAGATCTCGTCCCACCCGTCGGCGCTGCCCGGGTCCTGGGCGCTCCCCTCCCAGCACAGCTCCTCCTCACATACCTCACCGCACCAGTCACAGGGCCACCAGACCTCGCACGTCTACATGCCCATCAGCTCGCCCACCAATCCGCAGGCGCCCTCCATCCTGCAGGCCCCGCCCGGGGGCGGGTCCTCCGCCGGCCCCGCCCCCGGCACGCCCGCCCCCTCCGCCTCCTTCAGCCAGTACAACATCCAGAACATCTCCACCGGCCCGCGCAAGAACCAGATCGAGATCAAGCTGGAGTCCCCCCAGCGGTGCAACTCCGGCACCACCGCCCTGCTGCGCTCGGGCGGCGGGCCCCGCCCCTCCTGCGCCTCTTCCTCCTGCCCCTCCTCCTCCTCCTCGGTGGGCGTGGCCTCCGCCTGCTCCACAGCGCCCCTGTGCATCGGCGGGCCCGGCCTGAGCCGCAGCCAGCCCACAGTTTACATCTCGGCCAGCCCGCCTTCCGCTGCTACCGCCTCCTCCTCCGACGACGCTGCCACGGCCCCCTCCGGCTCCCGCTCCCAGCCCAAGTTCTACATTTCCGCCAACGCCGCGGGGGACGACGGCGGCGGACGCAACCCCCCGACCGTCTACATCTCGGCCAACCCCCCGCTGCAGGGGCCCTCGGGCGCCCGTAACATGTCGGGCCAGGTGAGCATGGGCCCCGCCTACATCCACCACCATCCGCCCAAGTCCCGCGCCTCGGTGGGCGGCGGCGGCGCCGTCACCTCTCCCCGCGTGGTGGTCACCCAGCCCAATACCAAGTACACTTTCAAAATCACCGTGTCCCCCAACAAGCCGCCGGCTGTGTCCCCCGGCGTGGTGTCCCCCACCTTCGAGCCCACCAACCTCCTCAGCCTGCCCTCGGAGCACTTCGCCGAGCCTGACCCGCACCACCTCTCGGACCCGTTGTCGGCGCACAGGGACCGGCCCAGCGAGCCCCGCAGACCCAGCATGGGCTCCGATGACGCCGCCTACACGCAAGGTGAGCCCGGCCCGGCCCAGCTGTGGCTCATCAGGTCAACTGTGGGAGACAGTCAGAACCGCCTCAGAGCTCGGATGGATAGATCCGATTGATAGATTGATAGATCTACCAATGTTACCTCAGTTAATCTAAATATCTGGATCCTCCATTGTTATTACATTACATTACATTACAAGCATTAGCAGACGCTCTCATCCAGAGCGACTTATATAGCTTATTTTTTTAACATAGTACCCATTTATGCAGCTGGATATTTACTGAGGTAATTCTGGGTTTAGTACCTTGCCCAAAGGTACAACAGCAGTGGCCCAGCGGAGAATTGAACTGGCAAACTTTCAGTTATGAGTCCCACTCCTTATCACTATGCTACACTGCCACTCCAGTATCCCTAATACTACATCTTACCATTGGTCATTCCTGTCCAAATTGCTTATTTTTTCACATTCAGCCTATAGCTGCATCTGTTCATTGTAGCCAAGTTTGCTGCCCCTTTCAACCCGCAAGGCATTGTGGGTCGCAGTACATGTGCAGCCGCTATAGATGTGGGAAGGCCTCAGTATCCCATCAGGGGTTTTTGCTGTCAGCTTGCTGAAGGAGATCTCAGTTGATCTGAATACTTTGAAACAGGGTTAAATAGAAAAAGGCTCTTGCGATTGCGTATGGATCGACTTATGATTTGTGCATGTGATTAAGTTAGCCTTGTGGCACGTGGAAAGCATTTTGTCACAGATACGTATCTACACAGATATAATGAGAGACACGGTTATGAATGCGGTACGTACTTTAATATACACGCACAACATGTGGATGAAACATTTTCTCTTACTGTATAAAGGTGGAAGTATCTGTTGAGTAACAGGAGTGAAGCACCACATCACTTAAAAAGAAAGGATAGCAGTTTTTTCTACAGTGGCAGACTGGCAGTAGGATCCTTTAAGAGGCCTTCCTCCACCTCATTATGTGAGAATGAGGGATGGTATACTTTTTTTTTTTTTTTTTTTTAATCCACCGGTAGTAAATGATTTTTCCACTGCGTCTTGCCAAGAGGGAAACTGAACCAAGGAGTAATGTTTATGCCTGTTTTTAACTTAGATTTCCATAATGTTGACACTAATGCAGTCTCAGCCAAATTGTATATACTCATGCTCTCATTATGTCTTTCTTTTCCTCCATGCTGTGTCCGCTCTAATCCTTAAAGACGTGGGAGGGAAGACATTAAGCTAAATGTACATGGTTTTCGGAGGGGTGTGAGATTTGTCGACGAAGGTGTAAACACTTTGTAAGAATTTAGCAGACGTAGGGTGTCTGCTGCTACACCGCGCTGACAGCGGTCTGAGTCAAAGATGCATAAGCACGGTGCTTCCTTTTTAGGAATTCTGGGTGAATAATGTGTGACTGGCTGGTCCCACACCCCTAGCGCTGCAGTGACTACTGTGTGACACTTCCCCCCCCAGACCTTACTCCAGCGTTTTTTATTCTGTAGTTCCGTTTGATGGCTGTCCTGGGAAAACGCTTAGAGCTACGCTATGCAAGCTTCTTTGCCCGTGTTTTTTTCCCCAGTAAAACTCACTTTCTGTTTTTGTGTGCAAACTTCTGCTTGCACAGCCAAAACTGAGCAGGGGAAACTAACAGACACAAGCAAGTTTGTGAGATATATATATATATATATATATATATATATATATAATATATATATATACATAATTTTTTTTAAATCACATGGGAACAAGTTTGCTGCTACAGCCTGAACCTGGCTGTTGTACAGGTTTGGTAGGTAGCTAACAAGCTTTGTACAGTTTCATTTATGAATCTAGCTACAGGCGGGCAAATTCTTTGTTAGTTTGCAGGCTTAAATATTACTTTTATTTTCTCCACCTGGAAAAAGTACCTTCATGTTTTGCGCACCTCTCTCCCCTCACCGACTCCCAGTGAACGTGGCGAGCAGAAGTGAGCGAGTCCGCACTTTACGCAGTGCCACATGATGATGGAGGGATATAGTGTCATTCGGAGAGAGAGACTAAAAAACTCATAATAGTCATAATGCGGCCTTCATGACGGTGCTGACAGTATGCATGCCGTATGCATTGCTGTGTGTTACTTTCATTCAGACACCATTTCTTCAGACATTTTAAGTACAGACATGGGATATGATATTAGTCAGGTCAGTCAAAAAAAATCATATTTGTTTAAAATCACATTAAAGTCTAATTGAAGAGCACAGTTGAAAGTTGAAAGTATTTCGGCTGTGCTGTTCATCTGCACGTGAACACAAAGCTGAAAGTCGATTTTAACACTGCACATTTAAGAAAATCTGTCTTATAAATCTGGCTTTATTGCAAAAAGGCTACTGCTGTTGGTATAAAATATTTCATTTTTCTAAACTTCTAAACTCAAATGCTACTTGAAAACCAGATGACTTGCAAGGTGATTCAGATTAGTTTTAACATTGAAATACAGTCTGTATTGAAGTAGTTTGTTAAGATTTCTGTTTCATGTCAGATGCAGTAGATTCTGTTGGCTCCACAGTTCAGTGCTTGTGTATGTGAAAGGCTCATTCATGCAGTAAGATTCAGTACCATCTGTGGTAAATTTGGTTGAAAATGTTTTTTTTCTGTGCCTCTGTGGTTGAGTGGAACTCCTGTAAAATGCGTACCTTGGGCTATTAGAAGAACGGAATTCTGGGATATGTGACTGCAGTTTGACTGCATGTATAGTTGGTCAGAGGGAGCAATCGAGGGCAAGTAACAGTCCCTCGTTCTTGTTTGGGACACAAGTCAACCATGTGACTCAGAACCATTTTGAGTGGAAGTGCTCAGGGCAAGTCAGCAAAAATGTGGTTTGGGGCACAGCCATGTATTTCAGCATGTCTGCTGTTTCTCCTGCCTTTTTACCTGCAGCAGGAGACTTCTTCAGGCACTTAAGCACACAGTGATGACAGGTATATGCACTTCCTAGATTATAACCTGGCTTGCCTGGTCCACAGCCCACAAGCAAAACGAAATGGTGAATTAAAACGCTTGGAACAATCTACTGATGTTGAAAGTTTGCTGGTTCTCCAGCAATTGATAAGCAATGAGTAATATCAGATTTAACTTCTGAGTCAAACTGTTGAATGTAAGGACGTCTTGTTCAGTAGAAGATAAATGCTTTTGTGTGTAAATGACTAAATATATTGGTTATCACATTTTCAGTCCTCTCATTCCCGTATATGCTAAAATAGAGATTTATTTTAAGATCATTTCCTCTTCCAATTTAGGTTCACTGTAAACAGATTGCTTAGTTTCATAATTTAAAAAAAAAATTAGTTTCATAATTTTTTGAGAAAGCCCTCTGCATATCATCAGTGTGTATTTGATGTAATTTTTAGGGTGCGCCCTGGGAGCCAGCCAGAGGCAAGGGGAGGTAGAGGAACTGGGGTGGTCTGGTAAAGATGGGAGAGCGGAGGGGGGAGAGCTGAGCGGAGGAGACGCTGGGTGTGTGGAGCGGTGTTTGAGGTCACAGCATAGCCCTGAGGAGAGCGTGCTCAGTGTGTCTCTGTGTGGTCTGTCCCCCCCCCCCCCCCCGCAGCCCTGTTGATACACCAGAAGGCCCGCATGGAGAGACTGTGGCATGAGCTGGAACTGAAGAAAAAGAAGCTGGAAAAACTAAAAGAGGAGGTCAACGAGATGGAGAACGACCTCACCCGGAGACGACTACAGAGATCCAACTCCGTCTCCCAAATCCCCTCTGTAAGTGCCTCCCGCCTGCACTCTCTTTCCCTGCTCTTCCGCCGGTGGTGGGCCTGACCCTTCCTCAGCAGCAGCCAGGGCCTCATGGAGATGCATGCTCTGCATATTGAATGCCACCTGATTAACTTCTATTAAAAGCGAATGAATCCCTTTTGCCTTCTGTTCAGATGCAGAGTTTGATTATTCCTAATGAGCAGCTCTTTTGTAAACTGAGATCAAACCCCATGACACCTGTCACCAAAATGGCTGATGTTAGTTTTGAATGGTTAACTAACTCATAGTTAGAAACCTGCCATTGGTCTAAAACTTTTTCATATTTGTTGCTAATTTAGGCTGTTGTAGAACTGTGGTATGAAATCCTTTATTGTTGGTTTTAGACATTCAGGTGCTTTAGATTTGTGTTAATTTATTCCTGTATACAGTGGTAATTCTAAGTATGAACCTCTGTGGTGCAAAAATGCAAACTGCTTGTATAGTGGAAGCAGGTTGTGTTGATGGGCCTTCTGTCTGAGGAGGTTAAATAAACTCTGCCTTTGTCATTTCACATGACCCACAGGGCACATCAGAATCATCTGTTTTGATTGTTATGTATATATGATGTAGAGTTTGGTGTAAAAGTGTGTTTTTATTCAAACATGTCTAAAGCAGCATTACATAAATCTTTTATTTACTCATATATATATATATATATATTTAATAATCATTGAATCATAAATATGTAAATCGTTTTTTGAAAGTGTCCAGCAAAGTGTCCAACCGAGTTCACAAATGTGGAGCCGTACATTTCTTTTCCAAAAGGAAGCCGTGATTCTTGCGAGCGTAATGTTCTGAAATAACAGAAGCCTCCCCTCACATTATCTTAAATGAATGTCTTGTTTATATTGAGGCCGCAGCTGTGAGCCTGCTGAGGCCTCGCAGGCAGAGACCCTGCCGTGTCGGCTGCTTTCTGCAGCTGGCTTTCTGCACGGCGGGATGAAGTGTGTCCTTGCAGTGAAAGCGTGGTGTTCCTCTGCTGGGGCGGTCAGCGCTGTGCAGGCCCACGCTATGGGCACAGTGTGGGAGGAGACATCCACCATTACATTACATTATTGGCATTTAGCAGGCGCTCTCACTTACATTGGTTACAGTGTTATCTACTTACACAGCTGGATATTTACTGAGGCAACTGTAGGTTGAGGGTACAGCAGCAGTGCCCCAGTGGGGAATCGAACCAGCAACCTTTTGGTTACGAGTCCGGCTCCTTAACCACTAAGCTACACTGCCGCCCCATTCCACCACTGCACTGGAGTCGCCTGAGGGCCTGGAATGCTTCCTGACTTCTGTTGAATTTCAAGTTGCAGTGATGGTCACTTCGATTCCAGTGGTACTCTGATGAAACACTTCTGTAGAAATTCCCTTCCTCCACCTCCCCCCTTCCTCTCAGCTCCTGATGGTAACTTATGATCTTGTTTCATTTCTCTTTTATCAGATTGAGGAAATGAAGCAGCTGAGAAGCAAAAACAGGAGCCTGCAGATCGACATCGACTGCTTAACCAAAGAAATCGACCTCCTTCAAACACGAGGTACACAAGCTCCACTGCGGCTCTGTGGGGGTCAGCGTCACTGTAACCTGGACCTGTTCTGATGTCTGGAGAAAAGGGGTCCGCCATACATCACGATGCCTCAATGCAAGCATGAGTGCAGAACTGCTTACATGATTCTAACCAGCTTATTCAAGTCATGAATAGCAGAGGATTGATTGCTTATTGGGTCCCAAAGGCAGTAGTCCTGGACCCTTTTAAATGACTGGATATGCCAGTTTTACTTCATAGAATGTAAAAATTAGTTACCTGCCTTCCCGGCTTTTATCCAGAGGGTTAGTAAATGGTCTCTATGACCGAGGCAGGCCTGTGAGATCCCATCCCTGTTACATACAGAGAGAGTGCAGTAGGATGGCTGTAATCTGGCTCTGCCAGTAACGCCCCCCCCCCGGGCCCGCCGCTCACACGCCGCCAAGGTGCTGCCATTGTAATGTTAACAAGCAGTTGTTTCCTGAATTGCATCCTGTTGCTGGTTGGCAGCGGAGCGATTTACGGCTCCCATGGCACCTCTCCGCCCTCAGCATTACTGAGCGCGAGCGGGCCGGCCGCGTTCGGGGAAACGGCCAAACAGAACACCGGCCCAACGGGCCCGTGCAGGAAGGCCGCCCTGGAGAGACGTGTGAAAAATACATAGAGTACCAGTCAAGAGTTCGGACACACCTACTCATAGATGGGTGTTTCTTTTCCACCTTATAGAATAACAGTAAAGACATAAAAGACTTTGAAATAGCACAAATGAAATTATGCAGTGACCCAAAAAAAAACAAACAAATCCAATCAAAAATCATTGTGTTAAACAAATCAAAACTATCTTATATTTTTTTAAAGTAGCCAAAATTATTTTTTTAAAACATAAAACGTTTTTTTGGAAAGAAATTCATACATAGGCATAAACTGCGCTATTTATATTTGTTTACGAAACAAACTTCTAGAATTTAAGGAAACGTCATTGAATGCATGTTTCCCGTTATCTTATTCTTTTGACTGGTACTGTACATGTGGTGCTTTTTCCTGCTGTATGATGTCTCTGAACAGTGACATTTGTAATGTATTATGCAGTTTGTCATTTCCTATGAATTTGACCCCATATCCTCTTAGCTGTGTTTTAGAGGCTGATTGTGAGGCCTAGCTCATTTGTCGTTGCCGATGATTGTGTGCACTTGTTCCAGCCGTGTGTAGAGCATGTTGTGTAATCAGTTGTTTTAATTTGTTCCAGGACCAAACTTTAATCCCAGTGCAATTCATAATTTCTATGACAACATTGGATTCCTAGGTCCTGTCCCACCCAAACCTAAAGGTACTTTAACTGTTGGTAAGTCTTAAAAAGTTTCATGTTCGTGCCTGGACAGCCTTTTCCCTCCCTCATCCTCAGTCACTGTGTGCTCTGCATCACCTGTATGTGCTAGGACCAAAGTAGAAAATGCAAAAGTAGAAAAAAAGGGTGTAGATCAGTTTTCCTTGAAGACGGACAGGCATATCGACATGTGATTGTCAAAGCAGTTGAAGTCTGTGAATATGTGCGCACCACATTTTCGTTGTTAATCAGGGAAAATTCTGTTTTTCCATTTCCTTGCAGTTCACATTTCCCTTTTTCGCTTTCAGTTGTTGTCCTCATGTGTTGATTTAACCACCTTCCCACATCTACTAATCTACAAGGAAACACAACAATGTGTGTCATGAGCTCGCAGTGAGTCGTTTTCTCGCTGGCAAATTGAAGAGAAGTGTGAGAAAAACAGCAGCTGAAGGGCTCTCGCTGGTCTGTTTCGAGCGCAGAAGCTCAGCAGGGCTGCTTTAGGAGGCGGAGGTGCCATCTCAGGAATGGCTGGCCACTTCCTCTCACTGCCGCAAGCCTGTCAGCCGCTCGGAAAATGAAAGTCACTCGCGTTCTAGTGTGCATGTTTCTCCTGAAAAAACGCCGTGGTTGCACCAGGACTGAGAAGGTTACTCACCCAGCATGCAGACTGGGTGTCTGTTAATTAATCCATGCTTCCAGGGTAGTGTAGCAAGATGTCACTATGCACACCTCTTCCCCCTTAATCTATTGGTTGAAACAATTTAAGGCTGCTCGGTGCGTTGCAGTGGGTTCTGTGCAACGAATTATGTGGCCGTAAAAGCTTGATTCCATTTTGAAATGACCAGCTGTTATCAAAAATGGAAAATCAATTTCAAAAGGTCAGCTACACAGCACATATACACAATTTCCAAATTGTTAATGTTAGCTGGCTAGTGGCACTAAAAAAACTGTGTACCACAAAACTGAAATGAATAATGAAAATGAATAAATATGAATAATGTTTATGAGTGAATAAATATATTTATGTATGAATAAATATGAATAATGTAATATAAATTAATAAAACAAACACACAGCTAAACAGGAACTGTCAGAATCAGACAGCGAGTTACAGCTGTAAACCCAGACAAAAGCAAGAGGTGGAGGATCTAACAGAATGTGCAGATACTCCAGTGCAACCAACTTTAATCTTCTGTTTTATCAGTGAATACGAAAAAATGTAAACAAATTTTTTTATGATAGATTGACAGCTCAGTTATATACATTTCCTTAAATGTGATGGTAAAAATGTAGATGAATTAACTGCTGACCAACAAAAGACGTGAAGAGCTGAACAGCTAAAGAGAAAAGTGTAGACAACTGGCTCACAGGCCAGCTGGCCAGCTAATCAGCTCACTAATTGAGATGAGACGATGAGATGATGCCTCCAATTTGTAAACAGTGGGGGGCAGATGTACTAACACTGAGTGCTGGTGTTACAGTATTTAACTTGTTTATAAAACCCACATTTCAAACTTAGAAAAAGCAAACCAGCCTGATGTAATTATATGTAATATAATAAGGATAACGCAGTAGTCTGTTTCAGGTGTTTCCAATCACTCCAAGGCTTTCCATCTTTCATGAGTTTGGATCTTTCATGAGTTTGCCTCTGTCCTGCTGCTCATCCCTGTGCTGTCGTCTCTTCTTCCACCTCCATCCCGCCTGTCGCACCTCCGTCTTCCGCTGCAAACCCATCAGGGCCAGAGTGCAGGGGGTCAGTAGACAGGAGAGGAAGGAAAATTAATGTGAGCTCCAGGTTAAAGATGGACCCCTCCACTCCCCCTGCTGCTCTCCCTTTGGGTTGGTAGTTCTGTCCTTATCTGTCTCTCTCCTCCGTCTCTGTCTCTGTCTTCGGTCTGTCCTCTGTCCGAGAACGCGGCACACCCTTTTTGAACGATCTGTTTCCAGTCTGTGGTTTTGTGCGCGCTGTTCAACCCTCCCCCTCTGATAGAAGGGCATGTAGCTCGCTGTGCTCTTTCTTTTATGAGGTCTGATTAATGCACAATGGTTTGCCATTTAGAAAGTCCAGCTTCACATGTCTATCATTTGTCATGATTTGCTGTTATGCTTTGCTCTGGTAATTAAATTCCCCAAAAGCTGCACATGAATATAGAGTTAGATGAATGTTACTATTCATATTAACACAATGGTCAATTTCATGAGCAGGCAGATTCTTCCAAGTGGTTAGAAATGTCAGAGATCCCTCCACTTTTTGTCATTACAAGCATGACAAGTCATTTTCCCATTTAGCAAGCTTGTTTTTGTTTTCCATCTTCATTTTATGCTTTTGATTTATTTAATTTACACTGATGACAATTTATATTCTTTTGGATCTAATGTGTGTAGAATGAACATTTTATCTGGTGTCCCAGGCTGTTAGTTTATAGATGTTTATGGTGAAACTTAAAATGTAAGAAAGAAGAGGAAGAATTGTAGATTAAAAACACACAAGCTACATTATGCTGTCTTAGTTTTTATACATTAGAAGGATTGGGGTGGTCTTGTGCTGGGAACGAAGCACAGGACCTGGGATCTGGCATTCCGGGGACTAAAGTGAAATCTGAGTAGGTGTGTTTTATAATCTGAAGAGAAGTGCCTATACAGCACTGGCAGTAGCAGTTACCTCATTCCACCTCTAGGGGGCAGACAGTGAGTGGGGGGAAAAAAAGGTGAGTTTCATATGTGGGCTTGTGGAGAGGATGCCCATAGATCTATAGCAGAAATGTGGTGCTGGGTATAAAGTCTGATGTAGTGTAGCAGGTAGACATGCTCTTCATTACTCAAGGCTGTCGGCGGCGTCTTGAATTTAACAAACTGTGGTTGGAATCTATTCAGGAGAGTCAAAAGGACAGGTGAGACAAGGGCATATGCTGATAGATTGAAGCCCAGGCTGCAGAAGCGTTCTGAGTGAGTTGCCTGGTGGCACAGACAGTGAGGGGAGAGTCAGCACAACGTGGCAGTTGAAGTACGATGGCACAAAGCCTTGCACTAAGAGTGGGAGGTGTGGGCAGTGAGAAAAGGAAGGCTTCCCATGTTTTGGGAAAGGTTAATAAACCCTGTTCCCTGTACAGCGGAGTATCACTGACACTAGAAGTATCACTGACGTTGTGTGCCGTGTCGGAGGGAAACTGTAGAACTATCCAGAGATTTTGAGAAGTCTTTGAAAGGTGCGGGTGTTGCCAGTAAGCGCGTTACGTCAGTCTTGGCGAGAATGAGTTTGATGAGATGGATTGAAATGTGGAGATCTGTATCAAACGTGCCGATATGCTCAGGCAGACGGAGAGCAAGCATCACCAGCGTAAGCCACAGGAAACGGTGCGTTACAGGCAGCTGATTGGTGCTTTTGAGTGTAGTTGTGTGATCTGCTGTTGCGCCAGTCGCCGCACCACCGATTCCCTTATGAATCAAAGTTGAAAGAAGTGATGCATATCTGCTACTGCCCTTCAGATGAAACACAGGAAAAGGAAGCCGGCATGTGATCGCGAGCGTGTGTGTGTGTTTGCGTGCGCGTGCGTGCGTGTGTGTGCCTGTGCGTGCGTATATGTGTGTGTGTGTGTGTGTGTGTGTGTGAAAGCAAGAGTGTGCCGCCGCCGCTGCCTGTAACCGCCTCGTTGTCGTTTCCCTCTCCCCCGGCAGACTCGAGTTCGAAGAACCCAAAGACTGTAGGGGAGGTGGAGGAGGACGAGGGGGCGCAGTGGAGCTGCACGGCCTGCACCTTCCTCAACCACCCCGCCCTCAACCGCTGTGAACAGTGCGAGTTCCCTCGACACTTCTGAGCCACAGGGCGCTCCAAAAATAAACGCTTCTCTTTTTTTACCTACCACAATCCAAATCTAGATTAGGAAAGGGGATTTTTTTCTTTTCCTGCAGTAAAATATGGACAGGGTTTTTAAATTCTTGTTTTTTGTTGTTTTGTTTTTTTTTTTTTTCCAAGATTTTATAATATCTTTTTTTGGGGTAGATTGCTGTCCATTGAAGGCCTGACTGGATAGTGTTTACAGGTTGTGTTACTTAAGAAACCAGCAGAGCTGATAATACCTCGCCTTGGAGTCGGGCGCCAGCGCGGGGCCGGCGGTGCCTCGAGGGGCCTCGCTTCGTCCGTACGCAGTATTATCAGAGAGCTGCCCTTCAGCGTGACGGCTGCCGGGGGTGTCCTCGCGCCTCTGCCCCGCTCTCCTGTGAAGCCAGGGGTGGAGAGACGGGGGAGAAGAAAAGAAAGAAAAGAGGGAGAAAAAAAACCCAGCCGTGACAAACGCGTCTGAAGAGAAAAACCAACAGACAGACTACTCTGACTGACTATCTGGTTGCTGTTTCCAGAGGATGATGGAGAGGGAAAATCAAGCAGTGTTACTGCCAGCAGAACTTGCCTTTCCTTCCTCTCCGTCACCTGTCCCCCTCCAGCCCATCTTTTCAAACCACAATAATAAAAGAAAAAAGAACGAGAAATAAACTGCATGCTTTGTATGTACAGAATACAGTGGAAAATTACCCCCCAGCTTCTTACTGTACATAGTTGTAGAATGTGCTTTAAATGCTTATTTCCTCGCACTATGAATCACTTGTATTTCCTGTGAGTATAGCGTAGTCGACTTGATAAACTTTTTTTTGTTGTTGTTTTTGTTTTTCTTGTAAGCAAATAAGCACGGTGTCCCTTTTAAGCTTTTTACTTGATATCTGTGAGAAGTGAAGCCTTACGTAAAGGATGAGCAGTAATATGAATATGAATCTATGCACACACAAAGCTTTGTTTTTTTTCCCCCCCCGCTCGGTCTGTTCATCGCACCTGTAAAAATGCTGTGCCATCTGCAGCCGCAGCCACGTGGAAAGACGGGAGTTTTCCCTCGAGATGCCAGAGGTCTTCGGACTGGCAAAAAGCCCGTTAGCGAACGACAAACTGCCATCTTATCTGACAACTGGAATGTAGGTGTAATGTTTGGGGATTTTTAAACTTCCACGTTGAGAGACGCGTGCCTTTTTATGATGCATTATTGTTTTTTTTTTTTTTTTTTTGCGTAATCTGCAAAGGGTCGAGCTTGGAGGACTTGGCGTCATGGCGTCCGCTCTTGGCTCGGCGGAAGAAGACCATTCCGAAGGGCCTTCGTTAAACAGAAACTTTACCATGCAGCATAAATTCAGTCAGATTTTTACCAAAGGAAATCAGGAATCTGAAAGACCATTTGGAACACCAGATATTTCACTATGTGCCTTATTTCTTTCTGCCTTTAAATGTTAAGAATATTGTGTTTCTCGTCGAACAGGAACGAGACGAAGAGGACAATGACACATTATTTTTTTTTTAAATTTGCAATCCCTCATAAGTTTTGAAGTGTCCCATGAAGCTTTGATCTGAATAACAGTTTGATGAGGATGATTTGAACGTTTACCATTTTATTGATTTTTTTTTTCCTGTATTTTGGAATAGCCGTTTTTTCAGAGATTTGTGAAGTTTGTCACGCGTTGTGATATGCTGCCGCACATTTTTGTTTTAGAATAATTGTAATTTGTATAAATTATCTATGCAGTTGCAAGTCAAAATGTCTTTAAAAAAAACCTAAAGGCTTAAAATCATGGGACATCAATTTGAAAGGCTTACTCCCAGTTGTATCTCTGAAGCACTTACAAAATTCTTTTCACATTAAAAAACACAGAAAACCCAGAAGAAACCCAGCTTTCAGCTTCATCTGCAGCTCTGTGTGAAGATTGAGTCGGTTCATACTTTTTTGTTAATTAAAAAAAAAACTAATTTGGATATCTAAAGTTGTTTTTTGATTTTAGTTGGGGGAAAACTTTGTAACAGATAAGTTATTTGTAAAAATAAAAAATCTATTCTGAAATTTTGCTTTTTAATACATTTTCTTCCCTCCCTTTTTCATAAACCGGTTGCTCTATACATCAGGGAAATTTTTGGTGGAAGAATCAACAGGTGACATTTCTTACATTTTCCCTTCATCCAGCAGGGGGCAGCAAAACACTGACCATCTTTAATAATGGAAAAACTCAAATTTGATAAATGGTCATTTGGGAACTTTTATCTTGAACATCTGGGTGTTTTCATGCAAATTACAGTATATTACACATGGTTGGATACTGCAAGATTATGTATGTGGGGGGGAAGGGGTCTTAAAAATACTACAAACAAATGAGCAATATTGGAATGGTTGTTTAAATTAGGACCAACACACTTTATAGCGAGTTAGTTTTTTTTTATTACAGTTAAGGAAGTGGTTGATATGACAGGGTAACTGTCAATACAGTTCACATCCTGTACAGACACTTATCAAATGTCATCTTACATCCACTCATATCAGTGATTAATACAAAATGATTTCAGATATAAAACAGTCCTCATTTGAGGCTACACAGTAAAACAACACATGCTGCTTTAAGAATTTAGATTTTATTTTATTTTTTTATTTTTATCTCAGACTTTGCTAAATTCAACGGACAACCTGCTGCTCGCTCTCCAGGAGTGACAGCAGGGACCTTTACATTCACCCCTCTGAGTCAGAGGCTCTGAAATGCAGGCCGTTTCAGCATGCTTGGCTGACACACTGAAATACTCAGCCATCACTACCTGAGGTAATATTGCACCGCACTACGAAATTTGCCAAAAAGCACTCTATCGTCTGCTACATTCTAATAGCGGGTCTCCCTCTGCGGGGCCGGGGAGACCGGCGATAATGCTGAAAGGGGGGCTCGACTAAGCTAGAAGCGTATGTGGTTGGTTCTGTGCTTGTGGATGAGCGAGACCAGCTCGCCTGTGTCCAGCGTGTGCGGGTACAGCCCCATGACGTGGTCGACGGTGGCCTGGGGGAAGATGGTGCAGAGCTGGGTTCTGACGGAACCTCTCCGCTCTCCCAGCAAGCCCGCGGCCCCGCTAGCGATCCCCCCCACCATGGGCTGCCTCTGCCCCCAGCCCAGGCCGTAAATGTCCGCGTCCGGCTGGAGGCGCTGGCGGAAGCAGGGCTCGTCGCCATCGTACGCCGTGGCTCTGTAGGTACTGTGCTCGCGGTGGCGCTGGCAGCGGCAGTGCGCCTCCTGGAGGCTGGAGGCCGAACAGTCCGAGTGCTGGAGGGGCTCGCAGCTGCTCAGCCGGTGAGAGCCGAACCCGCTCCCGCCTGACCGCGGCGGGTAGCGGCAGCGAGAGGCAGGCAGGAAGTAGTCGATGCCGCCACCGCTGCTGCCGTTGCACTGGCCGGAGAGCGCCGCCCCGCTGCTGTAGGGGTACGAAGGCCCCTGCATGTGTCCCGCGTCCTGGATGCTCAGCCGGGACACGGAGGCCTCCAGCGACCCGAAAGCCTCGTCGACCTCAGTGCTCAGGCAGGTGGGGGATTTCCGCAGGTGGGTCGGGCTCCCCGTTTCTCTGGGGCTGTCGAGCCCGGGGGAGAACCTCCTGGGGGTGTCGTCCTGCTGAGGGGGGGCAGTTGTGGGAGGGAGGGAGCCGTACGAGGCGCTGCTCTGTCTCTGCTCGCCGAACGGCGCCACGGTGATGAGTATCCGGGGAGGGCTGCCGTGGGCGGGGGAACGGGACCGCGCCTCGGCCAGCTGGTCCCGGCCGGACGCCAGCTTGTTCTTGGCGCGGAGCTCGTCGGCGACAGACAGCTGAGACTGGCTGCGCTCTGGGTGGTAGAATTTGCACTTTACCCCGTAGGTGCACTTCTTTCCTGGAAGGAATGAGGTGGGCGTTACTTGCACGCTTTCAAGTCACGGTTCACAGATTCAGCCCGTGTCGCTTAAAATCGGCTGCCGATCACACCGTGTGCTCTCTCCCTCTCACTGTAAACACACTTAGCATGGCAAACAAATTAGGTCGAGTCTCTTGTCTGCTGTTCCCTAGTTACACGGTAGTTTGTTGTGTAGGCCCTATGTACTCCTTTCACAGAGGTAATTACAGGCCTAACACTGGCCCTGAAGTCCCCATTATGCTCCCTGTTGGAGAACAGAGAGGATTTGAAGGCGAGTGGCTGGCTGTAGCCTTGGCGTGGAGCCCTGCTTTCAGTGTGAAGTTAAGACTGACAAGCAACTAAATTAGGTTAAATTTTCATCCCTCCTTCCTATTAGAAACTACAGATTCAATTCAGGTCTTCCAGCCTGGGTGAGTGCAACAGGCAGCCCTCCAAATGAGTACTGACAAAAATCTGACATGTAGCTGTGACATTTGATTTAGAATTTAATTTGGAACACCCAGCATCTTCATCATTACAACACTGTGTCATTTAACGCCAGTTAAAATGTCTGTCACTGTTGTTCATTGCAGTTAACGTGAACTGTAACAGGGCAAAAACTGAGCATGAACCCCTGCCTGAATCGTAACCCTTTGACAGTTCAAGACAATTATTATAAGGCAGTAGAAGCATTTGTAAATGACTGGCAGTTACATTATATAACATGAAATGTGATTTCTGGGTGTGTGCTGTAGGTGTTCGATGATCTGGGTTTTACAGTCATTCAGGACTCTGATGTTTCCCTCAAAGGAGCTCACCATAGGGGCAGTGTTGGCGTTTGTGTGCAGGGATCTTGGGGTTTTTTCTCAGGAAGTTGTCTATTGTCGGGCCGTTCCTTCCCAGTGGATCATCAGGAGGCATAAACCTGGAAGAAGGATATATACATTTATTTTTTAATGAGGAAAGCATTAAGGGGGAACTGGAGAAAAGGAGTCTTTATGTTCTGGTTGGTTATATGTTGGTTTTTTTAAGTGCTCTAACAGTGCGGTGGAATCCATGAATGTTTTACAACTATAACTTACTTGGCAAAGTCCACTTTGCCTGATCACTAATATAATTACAGGTCGATCACGTGGTACAGAAAACAGCAAGTTTTATTCATTAACAGTAGTTTGCTGTTTGGACCATTCTAGACGCTGCATGTCAGGTCTTGCTTGGCTGTCTGGCAGGACCTACTTGTCATTGGCGAAGGTGTACATCAGCAGCCGTTCCTCAATGAACTTCTTCCACTGCGGTTTCTCGTTTTGCAGGTCACGGTAATTGTCGTTGGAGACGATGATGCCGTCAGACTCGTAGGCCAGCTTGACGATGTAGCGGTCGTCGTAGCAAACCACCCTCTTCCCTTTGACACAACGCGAAGGGGTGAACACCAGGATCTTCCTCTCCTCCAGCTCGTTGAGAATGTGTTGGTCTGAGTGAATGCAAAGCATGCAAAGGTCAGTGCGTTGTTTTCATGTCTCAGTTTTCTAAAAATAGTATCTGATGCAGCTCATAAACACAGTGTCATAGTCATATCGTCAGTTACAATGGAAAAAAAAACCGCACGCTGCAAAGTGTTGTTTTGAGTTTCGGGTTTCACAGCGCCCTCTAGTGGCGGACAGGCGGCGCAACATGCCTTACCTGTAATGGGGGCCTCAGGTCGCGGCTGCTCCTTCCTCCACAGGGGCACGAACACCGTTATGTCGCGGTGGCCCCTTTCCCAAAACCATCTCACCGCCAGCTGCAGCCCGCGGCACGAAAACACCTGCTTGTTACCGTGGCTGCAATGATAAAAACGACCATAACAAAAGGTCAGCCCCCTCTTTAAGGTTTTCGATACGGCCAAATCCTGAAGTACAACACTGTCTTTTGGCACAGACGTATGGACACACAGCATAACAACAACAACAATAATAATAATAATAATAATAATAATAATAATAATAGGTACTGCTAATAGTAGTAGTTGTTGTAGTAGTACATAATCTACGGAATTCAAGAAGTAACAGAAAAGGCGGATCCCTTGTGAATATGTGCATTCTTGTGACGTATTCATGGGGATTTCAAAACCTTAGCGAGAGATATCTAAGTGTGCATCCCACTGCTATCTGCCTGTTAATGACATAATTATTTGCGTTGAGACAGACCTCCTGCTGCGACGTGTGAGAGGGAACTGAAGCTGGTTATTTTTCCGGGACGTTATTTTAGACGGGCCCAGCCCTCGTGATGGCCCCGCACGTTCCCCGTCATCTGCGGCCTGGTGAGAGTTTTATTTGCCTACAAGCAGCTGTAAGCCGATGGCCGGGGTTTTCCCTCTTTGCTCAACAAAGTCCAACAGGAAGTAACAGACTGCTTGACAAGCAACTGACGATTGCAGATAGCAGCGTCTGGTGGCCGTGTGGAGCATGGGGTGCAAGAAAACGACGCCAACCCAACCGTGCGTAATGTCAAAAGCATTGACTGTTTGACGGATTTCTTTCCTCACGCGTGGACGTAGCGCAGAATCAAGAGTCAGGTCACACAGTTGCAGTTTAGCGTCTAGTGACGTCTAAGCAAAACGTTTATTAGTGCAGCCAAACCACAGCTGAGATTTTTTTTTTCGTCCAGGGTTAGAGATTGCAGGCATTAAATATGGTTCTTGTTCTTGATAATTAATCTTTCTTGACAAACACCAGAATTATGAGAAATTGAACTTCTGTTTTACCCTTTTTTCAGTTTCATGTTCGTCACTTAATTTGAATGTTCCACCACGCTGACTTGTTTGCAGCGTTTTTGAACTTGTGCGCTGACCAAGTATGAAAATCGAAAATAATGTGAAAAACACGTCTTGCTTGTCAGCACCCACAAGGCGCAGCAGCAAGGTGAGTAGCTGTACCCCGAGGCTTGGTTGCAGTAGCTGTACCGGGATGGTCGGGGTGCTGTTTGATTCCGAATGGGGAGAAAGAGCGTTCTACCTAGCGGGTCCCTTAGTTACAAACGTGTTCACGTATACATTGCGTCTACCCAACCGTCACCAGCCAGTTAAAACACAAAGTGCCCAGATAAAAAAGAAAACCCCCATACAGTTTTTCCACATCTTGTTGCAATGAAGTGGATGTTTCAGAGATCTGCGGTTGTTTTGCTTGAGGACACGTTTACAGGTGATTGAAAAACTTGCTCCTGGCGGAGTGAGTAATTAAAGCAGGCAGTGCTCGAGTAGGAAGAACGGCTAAACCACTCAGGGGTGGAATTCCCTTTCTATTCATAGGCTTTCCTCACACACTTTTCCAGATTTACCTGTCCAACGAAGACTTATTTAACCTCCTAAAAACAAGAGTACAATAGCTTGTTTTCCTCTACAAAGAAGCAGTAGTCTTGTTGTTATCTTATGGGGTCATTTTAATTATTATTATAATTATTATTATTATGCTGTCATTATAATTATTGAGACAGGCATAATTATCTTATGCCTGCCTGAAATGACCAATGAATGTGCGTGCTGCATGTTATCTGCCTCTGTGAATTATCTGAGGCTTAGTCTCTGTGCACACCTGTGCCTGAACACTCACCTCATGGCCACGTTACTCCCGTCGATCACGATGGGTCTGAACCCCCCGCCGGGATCCTTTTCCTCCTCCTGGAGGGTGGGGCTGGGTTTGGGAGGCTGCGGGGGGCTGCACCCCCGGGGGACCAGCTGGAGCTGGGGGCTGGAGCGGCCCGGTCGGGGGTTCAGCGGTGACCCGCCGCCGCGGCAGGTCTTGATCAGCTCCTCCAGGATGTCGTTGGTCTGGGCGTCGTAGCGAAGGCTCTCCAGCACCCGCACGATGTCCTCATGGGAGTACCCCAGCTTGAGGAAGCGCTCCAGGTTGCTCTGCTGTCGGTCCATGCTGCCGTCGCGTCTGAGCGTCTCCGCGGTCGTCAGTGCAGCAGCGGTAGCGGCGCCTCGGTCCTCTCTCAGGGCTCTGTCAGAGGGGAACCCGCCCCGACGCTCTTTTCTATCCCGGCCGCGGAGAGTTTCCGCAGTGACGGCCGCAGTTTTGGAAAAGTTGACAGGTGCTCAGAGGGCAGAGGGTGAGGCATCCTCTAAGCACTGTAAACACAGGAAGCCCCGACGCTGGTGTCACAAGGGGTTTTCAGACACTTTGAATGCGGTTTTTGCGCTCGGCGATACGATCTGCACATTTCTCCTTCTACAATTCTGCAGCTTGAAGACTCCGCGCAAACACGCACGCGTGCAAGACTGGCGCACGTCACCACTGTAAAGCCCCTGCCTCAGACCTCTCAGTGGAAACTTAAGGGTCCAGATACTACCCCTCTGTAGCTTACTGGATTGTTCTGCCGCTGATGTCATTGATGTCTGGAATCACAACTAATAAACATCAGAAAGAATAAATATAACACTGAGATAGAGAATTTCCCTTCCACAGTGCATGTAATCTGTGATGTGCTGTGCATTTGTGTGATCAAAGGGTCCCATTCTCAAAGGTTAGTTTAGTGGATTTCTTGATGCCAGGAATCACCCTGACTGGGCCACCTTATCGCTTGGGGAGAGGGGCCTGGAAAACCCCCCCTCAAGAAATCCGATCATGCTAAAGAGGTTAAATTAAACCCACTGTCATGTGTCATGCCGCCCCTTAACTATCACCTGACCCTCCCACCCTTCCCCCTCCCACACTCACACCTTCTCACCCCCCCATGGAGAGGTGGTCTATTCTGAACACTCAATTCCTCTAAAAATAGAGGTGTCCTGTGTTACACACACACACATATTGACTGTAGCTTGACAGCTTTTTTCACAGTTGACAGGTGACATGCCTGTTATTCTTTCCAGTGGTTTCCTCTGCTTGACTTTCTTTGTTCTATATCTAACATATACTGTATCAACTCATATGACCTAATGAAAAATGCAGTCCACCCACTGTGTACCTTAATGTAACCCATCTCACCTTTCATCCTTATGCCACACATCTGAAGGATTCAGTTTACCATCCAAATTATGTTAAATTTAATAGAGTTTATCTCATGCTTTTAAGAAAAAATAAATGCATCATCTGTTTCTGAACGTGAACAGCAGAAAACAGCACAGCGGTATAGCTGCATTTTTATAACTTCATGTCAGTACTAAATACCTGTCCAGTATGCGACAGAGAAAGACATTGCATTACATTACATTACATGCATTTAGCAGATGCTCTTATCCAGAGCAACTTCCAGCACAATAGAACAGAAGTGCATCCATTCAATTTAAATGAACAACAGTGTCAGACCAGGCTCACAACACTCCCAGACCCGTGAGTGTGAGCATAACATTATTCAAGCCCTATCACAAGTTTACATGTGCACTGACAAAAGCCAAGTAGGTCTGTACTACTATACAACATTCCCTAGAACACAAATTATAATACATTGTAATACTACACATAAAATTAACAAATAGAGGCACAAAAAAGTCAAATCAAGAGCATTTGCGACTGATAGATCTTAAATTTGCTAGAGAATAAAGACATATTCCGCATATGGAAACAGCGGCCAAGGTTGACTCCACAACGCACTGCACTACTAGTGAAGCATATAGAACAGTCTTATTTTTTCCACAGGGGCCCAAACACGTCTGCTCATGCTCAGTCTAGAAGCCTCCTTAAAGCTGGGCATATCCTTGGGGTCTGTGGTACTGTCAGACAGGAGAGCTACTTTTCCTTTCCTGATCCTCTGCATGTGTTTGTCCTTGTTTTCCTGACCCCAAATGAATTGTTTCTAACTGATACTAGCTGCTCTGATTTTTGAAAATCACCCCAATACACACGCACACACACGCACACACATACATGCTATTTTCTTCATACATAAACAAAAATCCATTTAAGAATTGAGTAATATGCCCGAAATAATGAGGATGAAGGAAAACTATAACAAAATTCAGCATAGAGTAAATAGCAGTTAAAACTGGTCAACATCATTATCTTCTGCAAGAAAAAGAGACATGCTTAATCAAGGTAGTTTATACTGAAGAGAAAAGTGTTTCTTACCAGTTAGTTATTGGAATTCAGGAGCATTATCCTGCTGGATAAGACTTCTCTTTCTGTGTGAAGCACTTTTGTCACTTTGAAAGCCTGACTTGTGTGTTCTCTTAGTCATATGAGGAAGTAAACCAAGCATTTATTCAGACCATGAAGGCCATGCAGGAAGCCAAATTGTTTCTCATGTACTCATCGGACTTCCTTATTCAAACCCTCATGGAGGCTTTTTTAGAAAGGCTTTTTCAGGCTCCAGGTATTTTTTTCTTCCTGGCTCCTTTCTTCCTTGTGTGACATTGCTAGAGGCCTTGCTGAGGCTCATTGCCGTCAGAAACTATGCCCCTGTGGACTATAGTAAGCCTCTAAAGGTTGTGCTTTGTCTTTTGTCCTCTTTTTTGAATAAATGTTATTTAAATAGACAACTACAAGCAAATCAAATAAGATCAAATAAAAAGTCACAGTTATTGAATTATATTTGTTGTCACACATGCTTATGTGTTATATTAAGTTACTTATGAGATTTTCAGATGTGACATAAACTAACCTTTTGAAAAATAGTACAAGTCTGTAATTTGTGGCATCACTCTTTTTGTGGTTGGCACTTTCTCTCTCTCCTGCATTCAGGAGTGATATCTTGGGATATTTTTCCCAGAACTTACACATCCTTTAACTGTAACACCAGACAAAGGTCCTTTGTCTCTGTGCAGAGTTTTAGTGCTTTTTAATTCTTTTTTTTAGCCATTCATAGTTAGGTAATATACCGCTTCATCTTGTGAATTTTGACTTAGAACAGAGATATGAATGGCATATGTACTGTACTTACAGAAATGACTCAATCAAACAATTGATATACAGTAGATCTCTTGTGAGTAGAACTAGGCCGCTGCTTCTGAAAAGTGCTAGGTTAGAATCCGAGTGTATCCGTTCTGTGCCATATGTTATGTAACACATACGTGGTATATGATATAGACCTTTCTCCTCCTTTGTGGTGATCTGGTGCTTCCCCATTTCTCAGTCAGTAAAACAACACACCAGGCCCTGTTGAAAACAAGATACTCACTGCATCTGCGCTTGAGAAATAGAATGCCTTTGATTTCTGCAGTTAATTCAAGATATGGTTCTAAAAATGTACATCTGACGTAATCTGGGTGTCATTATACCTGTAGGAAAACGGCACGGCGATATCTGCTATATAATTTTTATTTTAAAAAAGCAACAGGCAGTGACATTACACCACTGACTGAATTAACTTCAGCTTTTCAGCTAACTGAACTTTGTTCTGTTTGTCTGCCACAGTTGTGTATGTCACATGACTTCTACGGCAGATGACTGGATGCTGCACCACCTCTTCAGCCCCCTCCTTCCTAAACCTTTGACTCCACAGGGTGGTTTGGCAATCACAATGCGGCATGGTAGGTAACATAATACATCCTACTGTGCAGTTGATTTACATGTGTGCAGTGGTGCAACAAAACATCATAAATGCCATCTGGTTTATTCAAAAGAGGTGGTGGCGTCTGATTACTCTGCCCTTCATTGGTGTCTGGTTCACCTCTGGTACCTTCTGATCTACCCCAACAACCACAGGCGCCGGAAAATTTGCCTTTACTACCATTAAAGCGTTAGTAATTCAAACGGATGCACAAAAACCGTTGTAAGATATTCCATATATTCATAATATTTTTTCAGCTGACCTATTATAGATAATACTAATGATGCCCTTGTGCAACTGCCACAAAGACACTGCATCTACATTTCAAATGGAAACTTGACCTTTTGTTCCTCTGATGAATTTCATTCACCCTGAGGGGCAGTGAGACACCGGCGGTGACTAAAATCTTTTCCAAGCTGAATGTGTTCCTGTGTTGATTTGTCTTGGTTTGGGTCATTGCTGAATGATGCTTTGCAGGAGTAAGTACTTTCAAACAGTAGCAGTTGATACAATGCATGTTTCCCCAAATCTAGGTATTCCTTCTGGGGGAAAAAAAACAGAATTGTCATAGTGTAGAACCATCAAACTTGTCCTGGAAGTCACAGTGTTCATAGACCTCCAAAAGATTTTCCCACAGGCAGGAGGGATGACTACTGTCTGAAAAAGGGAAGGGTTTTTAAACTCAGCCTAGTCCACCTTAGCAGTTTCTCAGTGTCTGGTAAGAATGACATGAACCTCTGAGCTGGTTTAGCAGAATTTCCCTCTCCTGTTTGTATTTTAGTTTTTGCTGTGGAAAACTATGCAATGAGCTAAGGGAAGCGATTAAAATCACACATATATTTTTTCTCTCTCCCTGTTTTATGTAGGCTGTGTAGTATCCTCTATGCACCTCTGTGTGAGGCAATCATTGTGCTGTGCTGTGTAAGGCTGTGTCCCTGGTGAGGGGTTTTCTTTCTTGAGGAGGAAGGTTTGTTCATCTTAGTCATGAATCATAATTTTTACAATCAGTACAAACACAGACAGGAATTCAACTCTAACTGTGCTAACCGCTTGCTGACAGCCATGTTAAACATGTCCTGCTGTGGTACAGGCTTGGTAATGTTGATATTATCCCTGTACTGAACAAGTGCAATCAGCTGTACTGCCCCGCTACCTCTGTGTAATTGCAGTTAGAAGTTAGAAGACCGATGTATTTATCACATGATTTTTCTCTACAATTTAGTCAACAGTGCTATATGCCATGTCATCATTCATAGGCAAAAATGTGTCACCACACAAGGGTTATTCCTTGATTGTGTCATCTGCTTCTTTGTACATGAAGTCATCCAGCCTCCTGTGAACTGTTGCCCATCCAAGCTTTCCCTCTTAGCGTTGTGCTGTTTGTAACCAACTGTCAAATTTACTGAATCAGAACAATCTGCTCCAACCTGCCTTCAGGTCTGGCAGTTCAGCTTAGACTTCTCTGCTCTGTATGAGTGATCTGTCTCTCTCTTCTCAGCTCTTCTCACTCTCTCTCCTCAGCTGGTTTACTTTTTCCATTTCTGAATGTTTCTACTAGCTGACCTGTAGATGCTGGTGCCAATCTGTCAAGGCCTTTCAACTGGAGTGCCCCAAGGCTCTGTAGTCGGCCCCATTCTTTTCTCTATGTACATAATATCCACTGGCTCTGTTATTTCTCCCCATGGATATTCCCATCACTATCACACTGATGACTCTCAGCTGTGTCTTTCCTTTTCTCCTTCCTGACACATGGGTCACATCACGCCTCACAGCCTGCTTTGCTGATGTGGCTGATTCTCTACACCTCTTTAAATATTCCCACACCCTGCCTCTGCTTATCTCCCCCCACCTGCTCCTGGCAGGGACTTGCATTCATTTCAAAACATTGGCTCTCGCTTGTTGGGCGGTGAGGGGAGTGGCTACTGCGTATCTACAATCATCCAGCTGTACATACCAGACAGACCATGTGGCTCCACAGTCTTGTGTTGCCTATCCTGGTTGTTCTCCCTATCTATCCTGGCCCCTTTGTGGTGGAATGACCTTCCCACACTGATCGGGACAGTAGGGTTGCCGACTGAACCAGTGTGCTATTGAAGCCCTTTTACCATAGCCCTCTACAGCACTAACATAATTACCCTGACACCTTTGTTCAAGTGTGGTATTAGTGTTTTCTGTGTATAAATGTAATAATATTTCCTTATTATATTCACTTATGACCCTTATGATACAAGATCTATGATACATATGCGGAACGAACAAATGTAAATAAATATCAAACAACTGAAATACAACACACATTCAATCCATGGGATTTATTACCATCAAATACACTGCTGTGCTGAGTCAATTTAAGGGAATTAAGGGAAAGGGAAAATACTCCGTGGTGAAACACCGGCGTCTGTCTCAGTACCACATGCATGTAGGATCATCTGTCTCAATATGTCTGTCAGAGAGGAAAATAGGACCACTTTCAGTTCCCAAAATGTGACGTGAACTCCATGTAACAGAGGAATTTGGGGGCAGTGAAACCATAACCAAGTATAATAAATGGTATATGACTGACTGAACTTCACATGATCCTCACATGTGACTCTCCTGAGTGGGACAGGGTCTGGAACCGGTTCTAGGCAGCCTGAGAAGAGGACGCTTTGCAGAAGGGCTTCCCGTCCTACCTGCCCACGCCGCTGCACAAAGACACCCAGCGTGTGCCACCGGAGGGAGATCCCAAAACAGTAGTAGAAGTTTCCAAAAACAATGATGCTCCACCGGCACGCCAACTCACTCAGACTTTGTCCCTGAAATGACAAGGGGGAACCCGCCCCCGCCTCCTCCGCTCGGCGGTTTGATATTTAGCTAAGATTAAAATTTGACATATGCAGAATGCCAATCAGAGAACAACAGTGGTTTTAGATTATGTTCCATGTTAGGATTCCCTGTAACTGCCTTTTATGTATCTGTTTTTTTATATGGGGTTGTTGCTGCTTGCATTTGCAAAGTTTCCGTTACTAGTTAATTGTGCAAGCCCCAGCCCACACACTCACTCACTTTCGTACTTCACAGAATACCTGCAGGAAGGATGCGTTCTGAAATATTATTCTGTACAAAAAGTCTGAGTTGGGTTGAGTTGATGTAAAAAGAAAGATTAGCTGTTTAGATTAACATTATCTTTTTCACTGTATTAATCCTTTTCATAAGAGTAGTGTGTTTTTAAGTTATGTTATTAAGTTATCAGTTCTTGATAGTGATTGTACATGCACTGAAAAACATTCACTTTAAACCTTGTTGGTTTTTCCAATAAATTTCTCTCTAAAAATGTATTCTATTGACTTCAAACAATATAAGGTAAATATAATAATCACTGCTGAGGAACCACTGGAAAAGCCTAGTAGTTGATCAAGAAAAGGAAATTATGAACTTCAAAAAACAAATTTTCAAGTAACGAGGAAATGAAATACTCCAGCACATACTTATCTTGGAAGTGTGGTGATATAAAAGTTAAATTAAGGAAAACACCGACAACAGATATGATTACAAGAACACTTCCTGGTTTGTACCTGGTTCCCTGGTTCTAAAACTGTTACTGATCAACAGTTTACAAAGGACTGCTGCCAATGGATCAAACATTAGTGTTACACAATCTCATCAACAGTGGATCAAATCCAGTAATAACCTGTAGAGTTGGCACTGCATGTGGAATTCCTGCATATGCACTACTGGCATGTCTGAATATAGAAACACAGAGCGAATAAGTGTTTGTGTCGGGCTTTTTATCGCTCAGTCTCATATCAGAATTCATATCGCAAATGCAGCAGTCGTAGGACACACGAGGTGTTAACTCCAGTGTCACATACTTGTGTTTCTAGAAAGAAAAACGGATGGAGTTTTAACACACCGGCAAGAACACGAGAAAGTCTCCCGCAGGACAACTTCAGGTAAAGTGACCGAAACAGAACAGCAGACACCTCAACATTAACAACACATCTTAATGGCATTTCAGCACAGGTAGAACTGTTAGCCCTGGAGGCTTTCCACAAGATTTTGGAGTGTTTCTGTGGGAATTTGTGCCCATTCATTCTGTAGAGCATTTATGAGGTCAGGCACTGATGTTGGACGAGAAGGCCTGGCTCTCAGTCTCCGTTCCAGTTCATCCCACAGGTGCTCGATGGGGTTGAGGTCAGGGCTCTGTGCGGGGCAGTCAAGTTCTTCCACACCGAACTCATCAAACCATATCTTTAAAGTCCTTGCTTTGTGCACTGGGGCACAGTCACGTTGGAATAGAAAAGGGCCTTCCCCAAACTGTTGCAAGCATAGCATTGTCCAAAATGTCTTGGTATGCTGAAGCATTAAGATTGCCCTTCACTGGAGATAAGGGGCCTAGCCCAAACTACTTTTGTCCATATTGTGTGTGTGTGTGTGTGTGTGTGTGTGTATATATATATATATATATATATATATATATATATATATAAATCAACTGTTATTTTTTAGGAGTAGACGTGGTCTGTTGAACCAGTACAGTATACTCTTGTATAAATTCATTTACATTCAAATACATTTACTGTTTTGTGTAAGCCGTTAATTTCCCATTATTCGCTGGAAGTCGTTATCGTAGTAAACAAATGTCCTTTGCGGAATCAAAGCAAATTTATCTAAGGTCCAGTACACGCACTACATGTCGTTTCATGTAAATTTGAAAGGTTACAAGTGCCATTGTTTTTAGTGTGAAACCAACATTCTTCTGTGCCACTCTATCTTGCTTATATTCACTGTGCTCCATCGCCACTGTTTATGACATGAATATGAATACTCCATTGTTCACTGCCCATAGGCGTCCATGTTTTCCAAAGACCCCATGCAAAGGGACACTGATATGGGCTATTTACTCTGCCAGACAGTCCTCATGGCGTCTGTTTTTGTCCCTAACACCAGATATGATTGCACATTATTGCACACCTTCAAAAAAAAAAAAAAAAAAGTCCCCTAGACAGAAGAAAAAGAAAAAAAAAACGCAAAAGTACGCAGTACTGCAAATGATATCCAACCGCATGACTGCCTCGTGGACTGTTATTAAAGACAGCCTACACTTCAGACCCCACATCCACTCTTTAGCACTGTCAGGGAGGTAATGCACCAAACCAAACAGAAAACCACTTGGGAAAATCAGGGGTTTGACAGGCACACAAGAGGACAGCACATCTGCGTCCTGTATTGTCAGGTGCACAGATACCTGTACAGAACAGCACTGCCATTCCTGTATATGTAATTTATTTCACCATTTCACTCATTTAAAAAGGAGAACTGCTGCTCTCAGCCATGCTGTTAATCAATAGCCATGTATGCAGCTCCTAGGCCTTTCCTGAACAGGGTGTTTTGAATATGCATTTCATGAATTAAAAAAGAATAACCAATTCTTTTCAATAATGCCTTTGGTTACTGATTCAAAATACAGCAGAGACAGTTAACCATCCAGTCTCTCTAAAATGTCTTTACTCTCAGTCTCACTCAGTGGTTAGACGTGTAGGTGTAAAATTAGGTCTCTTCTCTCGCTCTTTCACCTCAGACAGTCTCTTTTCATGATCAACAATCAAGTGCTTACCATGTCTCCCGCCCACAATGTCACCCCCCCCCCCCCCCCCTCCCCTTCCCCGCGGGCCCAACCCACACACACTTGTCCGTACGTCAAAAAAACAGCACCCTGTCCTATTCTTAGAGTCTGGAAAAGCAACCCCGCTGAGAAAGTAGCAAGGTGTGACAACCGAAAAGGCCAAAGGCCCAGAAAGAGTTCACATCTGTGCCGGAGTCATGTACCGCAAGCTCGGGGGGGAGAAGGATGGGGCTGAGGAGAGCTTTCGTCTTTCGCCATCTGCAGTTCAAAGCCCCACAGAAACTTCACCGTGACAGAAAAGCAGAGAGTAAAATGACACAACTACCAGTAATTCTGCTGCTATCTGCTGGAAACCTTACAGCGAGCCCATTATGTGAGCACTGTGTTCAATTACGTTTTTTTTCCCCCATGGGACTCCTTTCTCTTAACTTCTGCGAGGAAGTACATCTCCCCACTATTTCAACTTTGCCCATTTCACACACGATAAATTACAATGATGGATTATTAATGTCATCGACGCTCAGAGGAAGTGAAAGCATTCACTTGTAGGCGCACTATGTGGTAAGAGAATCTATAAGATAAAAAGCATGTGACCCATTTTTTTTTTTAATAAATAAATCCACAGTTGCACAATATCTTCAAACACTATTAATGCCCCAGGATGTGGTGGGATTCATTTGTGCATCAGGGTTAAAAAATTTACAAATTTTGATTTTTACTTTATTGTACTTAATCTGACTTACAATTTTATTTCCTTACACTCATGGGGCTTTTGTTATCCTCTGTAGTTTGTATTTACATGTATTGTATGTAATGGATGTAATGTATTTGAGTGTAAGTTGTGGAATCTGGCCTTTCTTGTGTCCTTGAGCTGGCCCGTGTCTCGACTCACAGGATCAGATCACTTCAGAAAAACAACTTTCAAACTCGCACAAGGAAGACAAACAAAAACATTGCAACAATTCCAGAAGGGGGTGTAACAGGTTAAAAAAATAAATAAATAAAAGAAACAAGATCACAGGAGAAAAGAGGTCATGTTCTCTGATAAAGAGAGGGGAAAGTCATGAGAAAAACAAAAGCTGAACAAATCCACTCAAATCCTGAGGGTGCCGGGCATAATATTCAGTCTGAAGTTAAAGAGGAGTAAAATAGAGCTTTACAAATGCCTTGGAAACGATCCAATTACTTAAACACGAATGATAACTATCACTTCCTTTTATTCAAAATTGACATCTTTCAGTCCTTACAGATACAACATGCAGCGCTTGATAAAAATGGTGAAAAACCTGCACATATAAATTTGAGCTTGAAACAAATGTGACTTGATCACACGCTGAATGTGTATGGGGCCGCATGAGTCTACATGCTGAACTGCCCTGTGAGAGATCATCCAAGGCTGCGGGTGTGGGGGTAGGACGAAGAAGCCCTCTTCTCATGGGGGTGGGGAAAAGAAAACCCCTCCCCATGGGGGTGGAGCTAGGGAAACCTCCCTGTGGGGGGTAGGATGAAAGAGCCCTCTTCTCATGGGGGTGGGGAAAAGGAAGCCCCTCCCCATGAGGGTGGGGGCTGGGACGAGGGAGGCCCCCTCCCTCTCTGGAGTGGGCCCGAGGGCCCCGCTCCTCACCGGAGCCTGCTGCGCTCCTTGTCCCTGGCCTTCCTGGGACTGGCGCTACGCTCCCGCCGGCCACGGTCCCGCTCCCTGCTCCCCTGACGGTGTCTGTCCCGGGACCGGCTGCGTTTGCGGTGCCCGTCCCGCCCCCTGTCCCGGGACCGGGACCGAGAGCGTGATCTCGACCGCGAGCGGGAATGCCGCCGGCCGGCCCTCCTGTCCCGCCTGCCCTCCTCGCTGTCCTGTGGGAAAGCGCACAGGGTTAGCGCCAGACACGGACCGCACACGCACACGCACACACGCTCTCAAGGTGTTTCGAAATGCGTTACTTTCTGACAGGCCCTGAAGCTTCCGCTCAGGCTGTGAGGATGGCCGGTCATGATTCCAGCTCTGCGTGAGTCACGGGCGTGGCTTCCCGCTCACAACTCACAATGAGCAGATATTGCATAACCGCAAACAACCCCCCCCCCTCCCCCCCGGAGCCTCCAGGGCCAATGTGCGGAACGCGGCCGACATTCGAAACCTTGGATTTCTTTGACTTCCTGGTGTCCTCGTCGTCAGAATAATGCCGCTTCTTTTCTTTGTGCTTTTTCCCAGAATGCCGATGGTAAGCGCTGTCTTCCTCTTCCCTTTCGTCTAAAAGGAGGTCGTATTTCGAGCTGTGGGGGGGGATGTTAAGGCCAAAGCAAACTGCTGCGAGGTGTATTAACATAAGCAAACTGTGCCACACCATGATTTGGGGAAGTGTAATGCATTTTGTTCCTGGATGGTGGGGTGCCTGAACATTTTAAAATAAATAAACTATTTACATGCTCCTGCAGTACCTTGTGTGCTTTTGTACTTTGTAAAGGAAATAATAAACGCTCTTGGCAAACTGAAGCTGCAGCCTTACTTCCTGAAAGCCACATCCACCACCCACGAGAAGTACCGACCTGAATAACGATTCATACACTACCGTCTTCCAAAAGATAAAACTACGGCTGCATCCACAGCGTGTACCTTTGAGCAAGTAGGAAGGATACTCCTGTCTGGGTTTTACTTTGTCTTTAAGAGCCAGTTTGGATCGGTTGTCCACGTCTTTCTCATAGGCCTTGAAGTCGTCCTTGGTGTACTTCCCACCTAAAAAAAAAATAACAGCATTCACAACAGGGATAAACAACACTTATCCTTGATAGAACAGTTTGCTGACTGGATACATTAAACACTTATCACAGGAGCAGTAAGAATGACAGTCGCAGCAGTTACAGCTACAGTTAATATGCATCCAGTTGTAAAGAGGTGCTAAAATAATAAAACAAATGAACACAAAGCCTGGCAATGATCCTGAAGAGGAACAGTTTTTAATCCTACTGAGGTGAACCTAAAGCCTAACAGTCATCGAGACAGCAACATTATCTTCAATCACAGCATTTTTAGGGTAGCATACAAATAGCATCACATCACCAAACTTGCACTGACTGATAACAGTTACGACGACTACGGTGACACGGTGCATGAGAGACAGCGAATACATATCAAATTTCACTTAAGAATGTGTGTCACCGGCTGGACAGATGTACATTCTGGGAATAAAACTGAAGTCATTGTTTGGATGTCAGTGTCCAAAAGAGAACTTACACAACCTCCAGGGCTCCCAGCTAGTGAGCATAAACCCGCCAGTTTTCAGAGCTTAAAACCTTAAAACCACCAAACCTAGACTCAAAAATGTTTCTCACCATGTACACAGATGCGCATTTGGATATTTCTTGCACTGCTGAGATTTCTTTAAATGTTTATACAGTACCAGTCAAAAGTTTGGACATACCTACTCATAGAAGGGTTTTTCTAATTTTTATTTTTTTCCACATTTTAGAATAATAGTAAAGACAATAAAACTATGAAATAACACAATTATGCAGTGACCAAAAGTGTCAAACAAAGTGTAGATTCTTCAAAATACCCAAAAAATAAATTAAAAAAAAAAAAAAAAAAAAAATTGGAAATCTATAAATAGTGATGTTGATGCCTCAGAAATAAATTTCAAGCATTTAAGCATAAGTCTTTAGATCAAAATGTCTTTGAATGCATGTTTGCCATTATCTTAATCAGGTCTGTCCAAACTTTTGACTGGTACTGTAGGTTGAAAATTGTGGAGGCACAGGTTAAGTAGACAGCACCGTGTGGCATGAAAAGGTGAGCTCCGTGACCCCAGAGCTCTGGGCTGGTGGTGAACATACCGCAGCAGCGCCTGCAGACCTCGTTAAACTGAGCTCTGAGGTGTGAAGCCATCTTTAAGATAAAATGAGATCTAGGAGATAACTGTTGCATGTATGGTATTGCCAGCGAAACCAACTTTTCAGTGACACGGCAGAACGGTTTTCAGGTACGTAATTCCTAGTAATTCACTGAGGGAAAAGTTGTGAAAGTTGTGAAAACAAGGCTATGAAGAGTGTACCTTTTCCCTTCCATTTGATCTTGGCCACAGACTGACTGAAGTCCACATGAATCCTTCGGTCATCGATCAGTACATTGTCCATTTTGAAATAGGCCTTTTCACAGTCCTCCTCCTGTTTAAAATGCAAAAAAATGCTGAGAGTGGGCAGACAATTTAAAGTAAGGTGTTTTTAGGAAGGGTGTTCAGATCACAAAGTGCATTATTAGACTTATTTGGCATAAAAAGTGATCATTCCCTCTTTTCTTCTTGACATTATTTTAGTGTCATTTGGGGAAATTACCTGAAGGTATGGGATTAATCTACAATCACATTCATTTGTTCAAACATACCCTTAAATCTACAGCCGATGAAATTCATGCAAAAAGCAAAGACCCAGTTCAACAGGTGCTTCCAGCAGTGACTTGTAACAACTGTATCACTGCTGCCTTCTGCTGGTTATAATGGCTTACTACATGGATGCAGTCTGAGAAATAATTCATTTGCCAGAGAGAAATTGTATTCAGTTTTCTATCAGTTTTTATACTTACAAGGCAATGTTAAACGTAGAGAATTTTACATTAGTCAAATGGATCACTTTGCCAAGACAAACAGAATCATTGTGTTTTTTTCTTCAGCAAGCAATCTGGGGATGTCTCAAACATGGGGATGCTGTGGGAGGCTTTTGGCTTTATGTCCTGCTCGTGTTGCTGCTTCCTTCAGAGCTGGTAAAATAGTTATGTTTCACTAACAAATGTAAGACCAAGCTCCCATTGTGACCAAGCTCAAATGGCCTCATGTACTGAAATGTCTAATCCCTTCCTCCAGAGAAAATAAAATGTATTGAGCTGGTACACAATGATCTACTCATTAAATTTAGCATAAGAAAATGTGTCAAGGTCTGAAGACTTGACAAGAAAAAAAACTACATGTGAATTCCACAAACATTTCCATTAAGTTTTGGTTTTGAGCTACAGTTAATCTTTTGGAGATTCTTTCACCAAAAAATATTTTTGAAGATTGAGCAAAAATCAACTTAAATCATCACAAACAGTCTTCTCAAATCTGGAACTCATGCTTCTTCAGCCTGAGTTGAAAAATCTATGTAGACAATATTTGAGTTAAACTATCACTTTTGTGCTGCTTGCAGAAATAAAAGGCTTGCTTTCCACACAAGCACTAAGCTGTTGCATTGCATATGCAGTGTTAACTTTCTCCAGTCTTTAGCATGATATCACATAAAGCAAAGTCTCAGAGTCACAGGGTCTGTGGGGGAAACCCAGCCGCACCTTTTCAAATTCAATGAAGGCGTAACAGAGGGATTCTCCAGTTTTCCAGTCTCTGATGATCTCACAGCTGTAAACAGACCACAAAAAACATTTCCAAAATGTGAGACACTTCCTGTCTCAAAGCTATTACGTAAAGGACAATCCTTTCTTTCACATACCACTGTCATTTGTATTGTTGTAAATCACAAAACCTTCCCTGTTAACTTTCCCTGCAATGATGACATATACGTGGTATAAGATAATCGGAAGAGGAGACTTTTCACTCTCCAGGGGACAGCTGTCGGTTCCCTTATTCTGTCACCCCTGCGGACAGAGTCTGCCCTCCAGCTGACAGGCAGGCCCCTCGCACCTCTTGATGGGGCCGAACCGAGAGAAGATGACCTCCAGGTCCTCGTCTGTGGTCACTGGATTCAGCTTACACACGAAGAGCACGTTCTCCGGAGGTTTCACATCCGCGTCAGGCAGGTCACCCACCTGGAACAGACGTCACACGCACGGGTGCTTCACTCTTCAGAACGCTGTCAGGTCATTTTCACTACAAATACATACCAGCATTGCAGCCTTGCTAGTACCACATATCAGCTGTAAACACTGCTATATTACGATCACTCTTCTGTTCGAAATCCCTCAAAAGACTCAAACCTCTTTGTAACTATGACATGCATCTGAACCATGTCTACCATTAAGATTCACTTTTCCTATATATTGCCTCCATTAGCGACACAGTACTGAACTGTAAGTCATCATTTACATTTATTCATTTGGCAGACACTTTTATCCAAAGCAACTTACAAATGAGGCAGAGTACAACATCATTACATTACATTATTGGCATTTAGCAGGCACTCTTATCCAGAGCAACTTACACATACAGTTTTACATGTTATCCATTTATACAGCTGGGTATTTACTGAGACAATTCTGGCTTAAGTACCTTGCCCAAGGACACAGCAGCAGTGCCCCGGACGGGAATCGAACCAGCAACCTTTCAGTTACAAGCCCTGCTCCTTACCACTGTGCTGCACCAGTAACCTTTTTGGCTACTCCCATCACAATCACACGCTCACACACTTCAGCGTCTCTCCCGCTGACAGCACGCCCTCACCATCTCCAGCAGAATGGCCTGAGTCTTCGCCTCCTTCTCCTTCAGCAGCTCGTCTATCTCCGCCTCGTCCTTCCCCTGCGAGTCGTCTATGTCCTCGTCTGCTCCGATCCGGCCACTCTGATCAGCACAGGCAGCACAGTCAGCATTAGACAATGCTTACTGAGGAAGAATGAACATTTGAGGTAACCGCACTACCACATACTTGTATCTGATATCTGTTTTTTTAAACATAAGATTTAATACAACAGCATTGTCAACATTGTCTTGTTTAGATTGTGCAAACTATGCATCATTCATGAATGACAGCTCTCTGTGATCATTTTGATTTCATCATGCTTGCTGTCTCCTTGACCCTTGTTATTGGGTTCACATACTGAGGTGCAGATCACTTTAACCCCAACCCCACGTTTATGAACGTTCCGAAACACTGAGCAGCTCCTGTGGAAATGAAGGTACCCGTCGAGGCGGATGGGGCGGGGTCACTCACATCCAGCTGTTCTTTGGTTGGCTCAGGGGAACGGTCCGGGACAGGCAGATCAGCTGGGTCATCGAAGGGGTCATCCAGGATCACAGTGTGGTTAATTCTATGGAGGCACACAACTTTCTCATGTTCTTACTGCACACAGTACAGAGAACCAGCAGCAGGAAACACTGCAACCTCAAAGGGATGTCACATGCAGTGCAGGGGTGGAACGACAAGGAATCAAACGTCTCCATCAAGACAACACCACACCATAACACATATGTAACGGATGTGATAGAGGTCCGCGACTCCAAGAACGCTCCAGAACCCTGTCCTCATCACCCAACTTAATTATCATGACTAACGTAGTCACCAGTAGAGCTCCAGGCAATAGCTCCATAGGCAACACCACCAGCTAACCAAGTCTTACAGTGTGACATCACTGCTGAAACCGCTCCGATACCTGCTACCCGCTACCCTACTGGCTTTATGTGGGACTCACACAAGCTACTAATTTTAGTTACACTCAGCTCCCTTTGACCTCCTCTTTCCCCACAGCAACCTCTGGTGGTCAAGCTGAGATTGAGTTAGTTATCGTAGTCGGTTATATGAAGTGAGGTCCACATCTCTGCCAGTGAGCTCCGAATCCCTGTTTTCCTCACGCAACAAAATTCTAATGGCCAATGTCACTACCAGTAGAGCTTAAGGCAATTTGCCCCTAGCTCTATAGGCAACACTAGCTAACCATGTCTCCTTGAGTGATGTCACTGCTGAAACTGCTCTGTGACCTGTTTACTAGTTCTACACTGGACTGGACTGCTACATGTAGACAAGCATAGGATCCCATCAAAGGTGGAGGCAGTGGAAATGTGATGTCATTCTCTACAGCTACATGCAAGACGGTTTAGGGCAGAATAAACAATGCCTCTCCCACTTAGTGCTTTCACCGTGGATCTCTGTCTCACCTGATGTCCTGGTAAGGTACGAAATCCTTATCCACGAAAGTCTCGTTGATTTTAGCCAAGACGTCCATTCCCTCAGTCACCTCTCCAAACACGGTGTGAACCCCATCCAGGTAGTCCAGGTTCTCTCCTGTGGTGATCAGGAACTGGCCAGCAAAAGAGGGAAAGTACTAATAAATTTACTGCTCTGGTGTCTATCTACAAAGCCAACAGATAACTACACTCCTGTTTACCAGGGATTCTCTGCATTTCAATATGGCAGAACCACATCACAATTGCACACATGATATGATAAGTATTTTCGGTCTACAACCTGAGATCCATGTTGGTCACTGCCATTGTTCACCATGGAGACCGTCCCTTTCTTCTTATGTTTGATCCGGGGTACTTTCTCAGCGTCAAAAAAACGGGCCTGATCTCCATAGAGTTTGCTGGAGAGGAGACAAGAAGATCTACTCATTGCCATTATTGTTGCTATTGTGGAAACGGTTAAGATGAAACTTTGAATGAAATGAAATTTAAACGTGAAACATCAAAATGGCATGGATGCAATAACGAAGCGAAACAATACGCACCAGAACACAGACTCGCCGCCCCGGCCTGTCCCTGTAGGGTCTCCAGTTTGTATGATAAAGTCTCTCTAGGAGAACAACAGCGCAACAGCTCAAACGCCAAGCCCATCTCTGCTAAACACTACAGACTATTCGAAGTCCGTAATATACATACGCATATGTACATGTGCAATGCCAGGTTATGTGCGTCACTCACGTTTTGTTAAGAGTGAAAACTTGACCTTACCTGAACATTGTGAACGAGGCAGTAGTTATAAAATTTGATTTTACATAACTTCAGAAAGTTCAGGGAAGCTGCGCAAAAAGAAAAACAAACAAATACGGTTCACATCAATACACAATCAACACATTAACAGCTTACCAAGGTAGAATACATTTTATCCTTATCATTTAGTAGACGCTCTTATCCAGAGCTAGAATAGCTAGCTACACACATACACATGGTAGAAGCGTAGATGGCTGCGTAAAAATAATTCTCAATATATCACAACGACACTCCATTCTCTCCAGCTGTACGTGCTCACGATACTTCCATTCAAGTCAAATTTAAATGTTTCTGATGACTTCTCAGCTAGCTATTGACCTAGACATTATTGCGTCTGTGAAAAGGAGACTGGCGATCTTTAAAGCAAAAATAAGACATTGTTATCTCACTTTTCGGCCTTTCTTCTGTGTATAAATCAATTACGATATCCCCTAATGTTGTTTCCAACAGCACTGCCATTCTTGCCTGCACGCCAAATGGCCGAACTTAAATATGACGTCACAGTCGGGCGACATACTGGTGACGTATGGGATGAGCAGAGTGTGTGTGTGTGTGTGTGTGTGTGCGTGTGCGTGTGCGTGTGTGTGTGTGTGTGTGTGTGTGTGTGTGCGCGTGTGTGTTGACAGTAACAGTTAACATGCTCAGCGTAAAACTGTTTGCATTTGAAATAGTATGCAACGAAAATGATAGGTGTCTCATTTTTGATTGCAGTAGATTAGAGGTATATGTGGTAGTTGTAAATGTAATGCAATTGCAACGCTGGGTAGTGTTAGGAGATTATGTTCACTAACATATTATAAAATGTTTATTGGTTGCATGTTTGGTGTTGACAGTGGGTGTGTTTCATTTCATATACATACAGAACAGATGCATATACATACAGAACATTGTGCCGAATCAGCCGCACCAAGACTGCGGGAAGTCTGCACTTTTGAACTTTGAAAGAATGCACCGATTCATCTACTTTGGAAGCTGTTGAGATGCATAGAGTCGTGCAGTTTGTGCTAGAAGAGTTACTGCTCAGTAATTATACGATGGAACAAACAAAACACTTTATTCTCAACTAAAAAGGCGGTAACACGACATACACCCATTTTTTCCAAATATTTAAACAATTACAAATTACAAGTACGTAATTTACACATGGTGTTAATATACAAATTCTATATTTTGTGCACAATTTACATACATGTACATAGTTTTTGCATCCATTATACCGTTAGATAATCGTAGCCTTGTTACTCCAAAATATTGTATAAAGTGACAACATTTTGCAAATGGCGAGTGAGGACTGAGTCTACGTTTATTTTCAGACGCTACTGCTGGCGGTGAAAAAAGCTAGCTACTGAGCTTGTGTGAGCTTAGTGTTGTCATATCAGAGAGTCCAGAATTTCACAACTGCTCATATCCGAGTGCTCCATCTATGGGAATTTGCGCTGCATTTACGGGAAAAGTTGTTGAGCGACTACGGCGTGCATTAACCTCTCAGCGCAAGGGTCCAGCAGCTTTCTGCATATGTCAACCGATCTACGATCAGCGTGCCCGACTCAAATCGTTTCCTAGAAAGTATGTACATTTTTAAATTCAGATCCAGGATCAGCTATTAGCGGCAGAAAGCGTCCTGCGTCCTGCAAATAGACCCGTTTCCTTTAATACCCAGAATGCTTCACTTCCGGGATGTAAACAGTTCGCAGGCAAAGATGGCTATCTTACGGACGTCGCCGTTTGTCCTGTTTTTACTGTTTGTTTGGTTTATTTTGACTGACGCGACCACACGACAACTGGACAAGGTGAAAAACTGCTGTAACATTTATTATAGCGTACCGGCTCACTTTATTAAAAACGTTTTGTAATTTATTTTTCTGGCTGTGAGTAGCAGCTTCCCAGCTAGCTAAGCCAGCTAGCTAAGTAGGAGACAAGTGGTGCATTAAGGGAATGTAGTGTGGCCAGCTACTTTCCAGGATTGCACAGTTTCAAAAGGCTAATATGTTTAATGTCGTTACTTACGTAATATAACTATTAATAACTGAATTTGTCTCAGATTTAATCAATGCCCTCATTTAAAACGTTTTTTTTTGTTTAATTTTATCTCATAGATAACGAACGCCAGCTAGTTGGCTTGCTAGATTAGCTCGAGTTAGCTGGCTGCATAGGGACAGGCCGGACGAATTTAATAAAATTGAAATAGTGAACGTGTAACATTTAAGTTGTGTCACTGTAACGTGTTACTTTGGCATACTGGAAACTGGGCAACCCTAGAAATCCCCAGGAAAATTGAGGCACTGATTGAGACACTAGCGCAACTAGTTAGTTATCCTGCTAAATTAGATCGAGTTTGAAAGCTTTATGTGGACATGCTGAGTGAATGAAGTTGAAAATACCAATGCGTAGCATTACCCTGCATATTATCATAATGTGTTTCTTAGAGGTAGTGCATTTCCCTGCCAATCCTTCTCATTTCTTAAATGATACCTTCCTCTGGTCATTGTCATGTTATTGGTTTTTATAGGAGAGAATCCTCATCAACGTAACGGCAGTCGGTGACACACAAGAGACACACAATCTTCAGGTATGACGAGATCTTGTTCTGGTCCATGATTAGCAATAGCTTGGAGAATGCCAATGAGTGGTTGGAATTTTGAAGTCCTAAACGTTAAAGTTACCCTTTATCCTTTTTTCAGATTAATTTTAACATCTCAGTGGTTGGAGAGCAGTTCTTTGTTAATGATATCCCCGTGAAGTTGTCGGGAGTAACGAGATTAACCTGCCAAGCCTTGCTTTGTGAGTATCTGTAAATTATACTGCAGTATGTTTAATCTCATCCGGTTTTAAAAGTAGCCCTATCAGTTGAAATCAATCATGTTCTAATAATAACTTTCATATGGGGTTACCATTGCTGTGTGTGTGAGGGATTCAGTTTCTTGTAGTAAGTCTTGGACCAGTTTGCTACCGTGAGCTTTGTGAATACTGTAAGCTGAAGGCTTTGTTCTCCCCGGTTTCAGTGGATGGCAGCAGTGGAAGCACCGGGTCTGGACCTGGTGCCTTCGTGAGCACTGTGACCCGGGTTCTGGTGCGCCAGTGGCCCCTGGAGAGCGATCCGGTGGTGGAGCTGCTTGTGTTTAATGAGGAGGTCATCGAGGTGGAGGGGAGGAAGGTAAACCAGTATCCACAGTGTGTACAAGAAGGGTCAAGAAAAGGACTGACACTGGTGTTGCCTAATTGTAATATGGTCTATTTTCTTGTGTGTCTGAATTTACATTGAAGTTAACTGCAGTGAATATGAAGTAAGAGGCCATTCAAGTTCTAAGAGGAAGTGAAGTGCAAAGATGATGACACATTTGCCCTGTGTTTGGTGAATGAGAAGATCGGGGTGTGTGTGTAACTGCCTTTTCCCATACGTCTGCCTCATTTCAGGTCCAGCAGCCAGACATGTATGAAGTCAATGTATTGATGAACCAAAATTTCCAGAAGCTCAGACAGTCCACGTACTCCTACCCCATTTCGGAGAGCATGCTCTTCAGTATCCCCAGAGAAAATGATGTGGTTGTCACAGACCCCAACCTACCAAGAAGAGGTACAGTTCACAGAATCTGTTCACTATACAGAACTGCTCAGATTCTCAGGAAGTCTGTAGTCCATGTTTTATGTGGGATTGTTTATGGAATTCTCTGTAAGGGCTGAGACAATGTACCCAATTGTTAAAATGTGCTTATCAATATTTTACATCTTCCCACATTCCTTTTTACCCTTTCAGTGCATACAGTTTAATTGCAAGTTTCATTGATCCATTGTTATGCATCCTGGACTCTCACAGACCAGGCATGTGCAAGTATTACTTAAGAACTCAAGACGGCAGATAAGGATGTGAGTGTTATGCAGCCGTGACTGCTTCAGCTGAATGGGACTCTGGGGCTGTGTGGAAAAATAAGAAAGCAGATTCATTTTTTGAGTGGGCTTTAAGCATTCATGGCATTGCAGAAATGAGTCAGCCCCCAAGCTGGTGACAGTAGATATAAAATCACTGTTTATTCCTCAGTCACCTCTCAGCAAATGAGAGGATCTGTTCATGTAATGGAAAGGCAGTGCGGGCTGTTGCTCACTTGGGGCCTGTGTTTTTAAGTAGTATGATTACATTTGTTCCAAGTATTGTATCTTCGACTTCTTCCCACTGTTTCTAATTTGTCTTAGTTTTAGATCAGCATAAGTTAAGTTGTGCTTGATGATGTGATGCTTGAACGGTGTTGTGCATGCACTCACTGGTCTGGGAGTGTTGTTAACTAGGTCTGGCGCTGTTGCTCATGCAAGCTGGGTGGATACAGTTCTGTTTTCTTGCATTGGAAGTTGCTTTGGATGACAGCATTTGGTAAATGCATGTAGTGTAAGGTAAAAGCCAAAGGGTATTCAGAAAGCCATGGGAGACTGTCAGCAGACTATTTTTGTGGTGTTTTCTTAATGCTTTTTCCCTCTTTTTTTGATATCATCAATACTCCTACATAAAGCTTGCTTCTTTGTAGCATCTCCTGTACTCTCACATGAATACTGAGTGGGTGGACATGTTGAGGGGACAATGGCTGATGAAATCTACCCTACCCTGATGGAATGAAGTCAGTTGTGTTCTGCCTCTAGGGACTCCTGGTCATTGTCGGCAAATCCCATAGCTCAAACTTGAAAGTAAACCTTGGTCCGGGCTGTAGGGTGACTTAACTCACCGAGCTACTCAAGAGCCCATCAAACTGAAGTCCTGTCTAAAAGCCAAGGATGTGGACACGCTTCTTTTCCTGATTTTTAATAAAGTGCAGTAATACTGTCTTGTTCACCTTTTGTTTTCCTTTAGTGGAGGACCAAGACATCTTGCACACTACCAGTCACTACCCCTTAAAACAAGCAGAGACCACTCAGGAGGAGACGGCTGCCCCCGGGAAGCTGCCAGAGACCCCCCTGCGCATGGACCCCGCCCCCATGTACGAGGAGGACACCACAGCCGAGGAGGAGGGGCTTCCAGACAAACTGCTCCCCGAGACACCGCTCAGATCAGAGTCCATTTCCTCTTACAACGTGAGCAGGGTTGCTGGTCTGACGAATCGGAGCCAGTCTTCAGTGTTGTATTGTTTTAACCCTTTCGCACGTAACTTATCTTTTATGCTATGTAGCGCACATGTTACGTTACATGGTTCATGGTGTTTTCGTTAGCGTTATGAAGCTTCTCATAGTTTTCAGTTAGCATTTACTATATTTTTAAAGTTGAGTCGCTGATTTCTCAAAGCTAAAATTAGCTAGAATTTTTCCAATCTAGCGTTCTAATCGCACCGGTTTCAGCATACGCGCTAAATGGCTAATCACACCGGTGTGGCCGTACGCGCGAAAGGGTTAATTCCTAGAATGCATTGTGAACTCTTGACTGCCCCCTGCAGGCCATGTGTCAGTGGGTAGAGGAGCTGAGGGAACGTCTGAGACGCTTCTGGACCGAATCCCTGCCCCTCTTCTTCCTGATCATGTGGGTAGTGGTGGTGGGGGTCGTGGGGTCAGCGGTCATCGTCAAGATCCTGGACGTGTTCTTCCCATCCTGCGAGCACAAGTAAGTACTTCAATGATTGTGACCTGGTCCTCCGTGCTGGCAGTGACACGGACAGTAACCCGTGCACCTTCAGCTTATGTGTTATTTTCTATGTTTGTTCTCGTGCTCAGAGTCAGTATGGTTATGACTGCTGTAAGCTGTTGACATGAGAGCATCCAGATCCAAGACCAGTTCATAACGGCTAAATGAATTTACGCCTTTGGTACAGTTGCTCCTCCTCTCTGAATTTGATTACCCTGAGAAAGGCCATGCCACCCTGCTATTCTTTCCTGCCTGACGGATGCAAGATATGCAGGGTTGGGCTTGGCTAGTACTTGGATGGGGGACCTCACAGGAAAATTAGGTTGCCGCCGAAAGTGGTATTGGTTGGTCAGGATGCTCCAGTGCAGTTATAGGGACACTGTGCTGTAGGAGATGCCATACTTTGGATGAGATTTTAAACTGGCATCCTGATTTTCTGTGGTCAATAAAGATCCCATGACACTTTTTACAAAGAGCAGGGGGTTTCCAGGTGTCCTGGCCAAATTCTCAGCCAGGCTCTTTCAATCTGGCCATACAAATAATCCTACTGCTGAACTGATGATGAAATCCCCTCCCCTAGGCCGTTGCCAAAGAAAATTGGCTCTCACTTGTGAATTATATCACCTTGTGGAATAAACAACAATTTAAAAAGTTGATAAAATTGTAATTTGCCTTTGAAGCAAACAGGTGGGTGACTGGGTGTTTGTTTTTTTTCCCCAGGGGAATCCTCACTCTAAACCCTGTGACTCTGATGCCAGAAGACGAGAAACATTCTCTGCTGGAGAACATGGAGACACAGCCACAGGAAGAGAAGCAGCCCTGAACAAAGGTCCTGGGATGGATCGGACAGACACAACCGTGGGGCCAGAGGCATTTGTGTGGTCAGGGAAACCAATTATCTTTTCCTAAGTGTAGCACTTTCATACATAAATATATAGTGATGATGCCTTTATTTCTTTAATTGAAAAAAAAGGATAACCCACCACAGAACATATGAGAATCTAAAAAATTTTAAATGGACGGGGGTAAGCTTTGTGAAAAGGATTCTGACTGTATTTTTGTGTATTAAATGGTTCTGTCACTTCACTGTGGCTCCATGACTGTAGTTTGTATAGTTAAGCCCAATTATAGATGTTATTTTCTTTAAGATGACATGTCTTTTGTTTTTGTATTGGTTGACCTTGAGCAAAGTGAACTTGTACAGAGCATTCTTTCAGAGAGTTCAACACTGAAGAGCTCGAGTTCTCTTTGCTTAAGTTAAAATATACTTAAGAATTGCTTAAAACAATTCAGATTTCACCTCTAAGGTGTGACACTTAAAAACTTTAAAAAAAAGTATAAGATGAAAAAGAGCATGCCTGACACAAAGGAAAGGCAGTAATGGTAACAATGCAAATGTACATTGAACACAAGCTGTCATTTAGCTGAATGTTGTATTTTTACGTCTGAAAGCATTACTTACTTAGAAACTTACTTTGTCAGTAAAATTGACTGGACACCCTTTGGTCCTTGCACTTACATTAAAAAACGGGCAGTTAATTCCATTACATAAGACTGGAACAGTGCTGAAAACAGGTGTGAGACACCTCCCATTTTAAGTAACTGGGGAAAGCGCTCACCACTGCCCCCTATGAGATTTTGTGTTTGTTAAATGTATTTTTTCCTCCCCTTTTATGGTCAGATGTAGCTGTTAGGTTAAAAGAGTTGCTTGGGAATGTGATTCATGACACTTAATGCTTATTGTTTCGTGTTGATGTTAAAAATCATTCGATAAGTCGCTCTTTTGCACGGTAGCAGCATCAGTCATACAGGGAACCATTGCCTGCAGGGTAAAGGCACACAGCGGGTGGGGTTTGTGTCACAGGTAACTGAACCAGGTTGGGTTGGATGCCCTCATAACATTGGGCCCTTAACGGTGCTTCTGTCGTGCCTTCTCGGTTTTCCAATCTCCAGGCTTTGTCGTTTGCAGTGCTTGAAGCATGGAAGCATGACTGTGTGCTAAATTTTTATTTTTCCAAGTTTTATTTCAAAACTTTCCACTCTCTCATTATTTCATGCTGAAATCCTATTCGACAAATAAAAAAAAAAAAGTTTCTGTAAAATGTCCTTAAAGTGTTGACTTCTCTCATGTAATGGGTTACTCCAACAAAAAACATTAAAGAAGAAGCATTAAAGAAACATTAAGACAGCTCACACGTCAAAATAAACTTCACATTTTATTGCAGCACTACCACCACTACTCCTATAAAAAATGATCAGAAAAATACAGGATGATTTCCTCGTTTTCACTTTTAAATAGCTTTATTAACTTTAACTTTAGACTTTGCTGTGGTCAGATTTCAGTTAACCGCCCACAGTCCAATGTCTCTGTGGTGATTCTGGGAAGAGTAAGGTGGTCCCCCTATAAAAATTAAGTGCATAAAACATTTCGAATGCATTATAACTCTTCGATTGAGACACACAGCTGGCACACAGGCTAAAACCCTGGCATACAAACACAAAGTGGATGCTTTGGTACTAGTGGCAACCAGGGCAGGGGCTAAAAGCCACGCAACACAAACATTTGATTCCCGTTAAATTAAGTTTTAGCTCCAGTTTAAGAGGCGGACTCCAACGCAATGTGACCGTTCGGACAATAAGTTCAATAAAAGACGTAGTGTTTCTCAACAGTGCGCATGATCATCACACTATAGAGCATACTGTAGGACCGCACTGAATGAAAATACGAACGAACGAACGAACGAACAAACAAAAAAAAAAACTGCCAGAGTGTGTGAATTTTAATAGATAGCTACAGATCCCTCCCCCACCGCTGGTCCTGTGCAGAGGCAGACTCAGCAGGAGCCGAACTCGGCGATCCACTTCTCGTACTTCTCCAGGTCGGCCGCCGACACGGACTTGGACACCTTTCTCAGCGCGGACTCGAAGTCCTCCATGGTGGTGGGCATGTGCATCTCGTCCCGGGAGATGTTGCGGATCTCCTCCGGGGTCAGACCCTCAATGCGCCGGCGCATTGCCATGAGAGAGGCGTCCCTGGAGGGGGGTCGCGGAGAGAGGGGAAACCTCAGCGTCCTGGCAAACGCACTCATGTGCTTTTACATGACATTATAATACATTACTGTCATTTAGCAGATGCTCTTATCCAGAGTGGCTTACACTGCCCCCCACCTACTTCAGTGACAGGGTTGGGTAGCTCTGATTGTGTGTGCTCTTCTACGCCGTCCCAAGAAAACAGTCTTAACAACACTGATGTTCAATTTCAGTGATACTTTGCAGACACGACTAAGCTTCTCTTAAAATCACTTCAGCACCAGGTTTTAATCATTATCTAACAGACTCTTTTCAAAGCAGTCAAGTACAGAGAGCTGAATCAATGGAAGTGAAAGTGTGAAGTATTTTCTCATGAGGGCTTTTGAAATACTTATGAAACAATCCAAGAGTCTGCAAAAGCTCTGTATTCTGCAAAACAATTCCATTATAGTGTTTTGGAATCGTTTCACTGTTTGTTTCATTGTTTCAAATTCTCCCTCAGCCTCTGCTGGTGAAAGGGGGCGAGAGTGTTTCAAGGAGACTCAATGATTAACATATTTAAGCTGTCTGCTGGTCCTTCGAAAGAGAAACTGCACAATGACCTACACCGAGTTACAGGACTACAAAGACTCACCATAAACATACATGCAGAGTTACCTTTCTTAACTGGTAGTAGTTACATATTTCTTACAACACCTCATTCTATAGAATGACTCCTCAGTTGAGAGTCTTGTAGGTATACTCGCCCTTATTCACAGCATCTGCAGTGCGATGAACACAATAAAATAACAACATTAATAGTGTCAGATGAGTGAAAGTTGAAGTGAAAGGACCCACCTGCACACGTTGGTGATGTCTGCTCCAGAATAGCCCTCCATCTGTTCGGCTATCTTGGACATGTCCACATCGCTGGCCAGCTCCAGCTCCTTCAGATTAATCTTCAGCAGCTCCTCTCTGCCCTTGGCTGAAACAAACATTTGAACCATAACACAGGGTTATTCATATCAAACTCACTGTAATAATAAAAATGAATAAAAGTTATATTTATACATGCTATTGTATATGCTATATCTGCTTGAAAACAGTGTGCTAGCTTCATGTTAAATGTGTAATTAGGCCAGCTGAAGTGAAGTAGTACTGCGAACACATTAACCCAGCTAAAGCTACACCTACAGTTGCGTTTTCACGGTTTACATCACATCTCAGGTACAGCTCGTCGAGCTGAGAGGTGCTCTCAGCAGCTCACTTTCTGACCTGATACTCTATGCAAACTATCCAGCTTGTCTGGAAACAGCAATGGTCTTTCTGGGCGTGGCAAATTTGTTTTACATCCGCTGGCTATTGGCTATGTTTATCGAGCGCTGACTGCTTGAGGATGACACTCTCTTCAGCTGTGATGCACCGTGTGTGCGTGTGTGTGTGTGTGTGTGTGTGTGTGTGTGTGTGTGTGTGTGTGTGTGTGTGTGTGTGTGTGTGTGGGGGGGGGGGGGGGGGGGGGGGTACCTGAGGGCAGAGGGATGTAAATCCTCTTCTCCAGACGGCGTCTCAGAGCCTCGTCAATGTCCCAGGGGAAGTTAGTGGCCGCCAAAACCATCACCATCTTAGAGGGGTCATCATTTTCTGATGCACCACCAACACCTTAACAGGGACAAATCAATTTCACCGTCTATTCAAATGTAATTACACTCATCTGCAGTGACTGTAATAGACTCAGTGGGCTTGTTTAACCATGATTACCCATTCTGATAACAATGCAGCTTGAAACCATGCCCCACCTACTTGGTAACCACATCTTAACGATGTAAAAAATTCAGGAATGTTTATTAAAAATAAATGTTACAATTTCATTTAACATGGGAACAAGCTAAAATGAGAACAACCGTAATGAATAATCAAAGTGACATTTCATCTCAGCGAATTGTTGTTTTTGGCCATGAACAGTTTTGTGGAATTTCAGCTTTGACTGTTTGGATAGTTTGAATGCCACCCATGTCAATGAAGACAGAGCTTACCATCCATCTGCACCAGCAGCTCGGCCTTCACCCTCCTGCTGGCCTCGTGCTCCTCCGACGTCCCCCTCCGGCTGCACATAGAATCGATCTCATCGATGAATATCGTGGTTGGGGCGTAGAACCTGGCCTTTCAACGGAAGAGACACATCAATCTGAATAGGGCTCACAACACCAACAACAAAAAACAGATCAATCCATACAAACAAAAATTGTTGCAGACATTTTGATACCTCATTAAATGTGGCACTCCGTTGTCCACACTTAACTTGTGTTAGGGCTTGGACAGTGTTACGCTCACACTGACTGCTCTGGGGGTGTTGTTACCCTGGGCTAACACTGTTGCTCATTCAGCCTGAATGGATACACTTCTGTTCTCTTGTGCTGGAACTCACTCTGGGTAAAAGCGTCTGATAAATGAATGTAATGTAATGTAATGTAATGCTGGGGGAAGGTTAACTCCTTAACGTCGAGACTGCACTGACGTGGAAGTCCAGAGGAAGACGCTCACCATTTCAAAAAGGAGCCGGACCAGCTTCTCAGACTCCCCTCTGTACTTGGAGGTGAGCGTTGACGAGGACACGTTGAAGAAGGTGGTTCTGCACTCTGTCGCCACGGCTTTGGCCAGCAGGGTCTTCCCCGTGCCAGGTGGGCCAACCATCAGCACTCCCTGGGAAAGGAGGCGAAGAAATACACAGGTACACTTTCTGGAGAACGGAAGAGCCTCACAATTCACGTTTTGGCAGCCAATCAAAAATGTAATTTAGATCCACTTTGATGGTCTGCTGCATGGCCTGACTAATAAGGGGTGCCAAACAACCCACATCATGTACTTTCTCTGAAAAACCAAAACATTTCAGGTCCATTCCAAAGGTACTAATGCTAGAAATGCTACGCAAAAATCATACTTTTAAAAATTCTCGTCATACTTGTAGACAACTCATACAGCTGTAATACCTTCCAAGGTCTTCGAATTCCTTTGAAAAACTCAGGCATCCACATAGGCAACACCACAGCTTCCTTCAACAGCTTTTTAGCTTCCTCCAAGTCTGCAATGTCATCCCTACAGACATACACAAATGATTAACCATTAACAGATTAACTACAGATTACTACTAAGCACAAGGAACCTATAACAATTGATTGAAAAAAAACATGGCAAACCAGCAAAAATTACAAAAGTGATCATAATTAATAAAGTGGCAGGTAAACTTCACAGTCATTATAACACATCTAAAAGTGCAATGAAATATTGAGGGGAAAAAAGGCAGTTGCAGCTGGCTGTGTCTTTTATGTGTGGGCTGAGGAAAGTCCTGCAGATTCCATCCTTACTGATAAAACAAAGTTGCCCATGTTTCAGTCTGACCTCCATCAGCTCATGTATATATATATGTAAAAACTGTTTTATACATAAACACATTGGTATTGTATTTAAAAGATTCAGGGTGTGGGTGTTTTTATTATTGGAAAAATAAATGAGAAATGGTGTCATTTCACGCACCACTTGACATTTGGGTTTTGTGATATAATGTCTCGTTCCAGGGCCTCCACGAGGTCTTTGTCATATCCTGTCCCGTCAAACTTCTTCACCTCCGTCTCGGATACGTCAGCTTTGCTCTGCATCGCAAATATTCAGGATGAGCTGTTGAGTGTGGTCACGGCTACCTGATACTCAGAAACTGGACTAACAGGATAGTGGTGGTTCTACGTAAACATGCCGGAGAAGAGGTATTTGGTCAACAGCACATATATTTCTTCAGGTTATGCAACAGGTGGAGAAACAGCTGGGTTTCATGCATTTCTGAACCTTAAGGATATTTGGCTGAAAGAGAATATTTTTATATTATATACATATGCATATACACACATAAATAACATATTGCTATGTTCCGTGACCTCAGGTGTACCTTGATTGGTTTTAGGCCAAACACTCCAGCATACAGAAATATTTGCCAGTAAACGTTCAGCGTCGACATACAACCATTCACATGGAATCATACGAAAAAAGAAAGAATCCCCCCCCCCCCCCCCCCCAAAAAAAAAAGGTTAGAGGGAAAGGCATCCTGCCCGTGGTAGTTGCAGCTGTCCTGTGTGCAAACGTACCTTGTCATCCTTAGGCTTGCTTGGCGCCTCCTTCTTCTCCTTGCCTTTGGCAGGCTTGGCACGGTCGCCGTTGGGCACGCGCGGCGACTGTCGGTGCTGAGACCGGGCGGCTGCACTCAGGCGATTGTTGTGCGGTTTGCCTTCTTTGTAGGGGACCTGTGGCCTCCGCACCGGACAGGGCGAGGACCTTCATGGAGAGACATCAGACCATCAGCCCGCACACACACAAAGCCCCAGCTGTTACCATATTTACCACAGCACCCAGAAAGATTTGCATTAAACTCCTGGCTTGCGGAGGTTGCAGTTATTTTTTTTTTTTCCTTTATCCTTTTAACACGTCAAACGGTTGCATAATCTTATCAGACATACTGTGATGAGACCAAAAAAAACAAGAAAGCGAGCAGGCCACTTCCAGAGCGCCCATGCCCTAATCCCACTCATATGACTTAATCATGAAGCTTTTTTCCCCCAGACAAACAGCCCTTTCTTCCTGCTCACTTATTTACCTAACCACACTCCCAAACAGTTTTGGATGCACAAACATTCAAAGTACTTTATTTTTAGGTATTTACTGTGGAGAGGTGGGAAAAGCAAGTATGTTATTTTCCCATAAAGGTAGAATGCAAAAATGATAACTACTGCCCAAAAGAGCAATATGTGGCACAAAAACCCATACAGCAATATCAAAGACCTCATTTTCAAGGAAAAATGCACAGATTTAAACAAAAAAAAAACACAGGACTACCAATGTAACATTGCATTCAGGTAAACAGCATTATTGACTATGCATAACCCGATCATGCTTAGAAATCACGGTATAGACATCACAGGCTATGTAACTAGGTTCACACAGATGTTGTATGTCTACCCCTCATGTGAACCAGTGTCATTCAGTGCAATAGACTCCAGGCTGGAGTAGCTACGATACTAGGTTTTTTTTTTTTTCTTTACCATGCCTCAGGTGTGGCCAACATCAAGCAACATAGTGGCATAACAAAAAACAAACCACTGTCTTGCAGAAGTGAAACTGTCATCATTACACATAGGTCTGTATGGGTGTCTAGGCCAATATGAGGTGCACACTAAACAATTATTTCCTTGTACTATATTCACAAGGTTGAAGCTGTTCAAAACCTGTTAACAGCAAACTAAATTTTAAGACCTTTACTGAATTGCATTAAACACTGTTACCTCTAGATACGATGTAAACATGCTTCTACAAACAGCTCCACAAACTCTACACCAGAAATCCTGGGGGCAACAGAAGTGGGCACCATGTAGGAAAGACATACCTCCGCTCCACCTGCACAGGCCAGATGTCTCCATCTTGGCAGCTTGGTTTAGAGGGGGTGGTCTCCAGCTGAAAGCTCTCCAGTGTTGTCATAATGTCCTGCACATGTTTATTTTCTTCATGGATTTCTTGCCAAACCTGTCAGGTGGCGAGACAAGTCAAGTATTTACATCCAAATGTAACATTTCAACACTGTTGTTTTCAGATACACAATTTTCCCTTACAGTACCCTCCTTGTCAATTTCAAATGTCAAAAGCAATAACACAATATTTAAGCAGTACTGGATAGCAACAGGGTATGTTTCTCAGTCCAAAAAAACAAAAAAAAACAAAAACAAGTGTATTTACACATTATGCAATGAAAGAGGGCAAGGGCCATTGTAACGGAAATAAATACCTGTTGCCATTTATGTTGTAAAGCAGCATCTCGGACAGAGTAGAGATATTTCTTGATCTGCTCAAGCACCCCCTGGTAGCACACTATAGCAGAACTGTAGTTTCCGAGTAAGGCGTATTCTCGGGCAAGTTTGACGTTTTCACTTATTTCAAGTAGACTCATTCTAGGTGAAAAAGCGAAGATCAGTGGAATATTAACACAGAAAGTCGCAGTAAAAAGTAACATCCGTAATAATTAACGAAGTTAATGCGCTTTAAAAAAAAAAAAACGCATTCTACCGGCTACGTAGCATGTTTTTCTTTTGCCACTGTCAACACAAACATCCACACATTCATACAACTCAATGGCGATGTTTCCATCAGACGCAGAAACAGCTGGCAGCATTCACACCTGAGCGAAAATATTTTCCCGTTTTACACAGATCTTAGAATCCAATCCATACACTTAAATATTTAGCAAAAAAAAAAAAGTTTACTGTGATCGGCTTCAACTGCAGGTGTAGGCACAAACTATATGTTATTTAGCCAAGGTCCAAAAACCTGACGGGGTGGGTGACAGCTTTTCCTGACAACTTGAATATGAGATGAAGCATTTCCACTCCATCAGGAAGCCATGGATAGTGTAAAAATGTATTGACTGCACTTGCTCACAAGTTTGCTTTACAAAAGCAACTAAAAAGAGTACCGGTAAACTTCCTGCCTCCCTAGCTGACTTAGCGGAGCAACTGTATGCTCGGGCGGAGTTAGCAGCAAGACCGCACTGAGCGAACAAGCTAACCAAGCCCGCTAGCTAGCCCTCTACAAAGACTGCCATGTTGCGTATGAAAACACCCTTGGCTAGCCGAAGGCAGTTACAACTAACGTTTGTAACTTTCTAAAACATGAATTTCATGATAAGGGTATAAAAGGCAGACAGACTGGTTCTTAAGGTAACTACCACTGTTGAGCTGTTTCAAATCTTAGAAGGCTTTGAAGGAAGCAGAACTTTATATCCAGCTAAAAATTTAGCTAACATTAGCCAGGGAGCTCCCTAGAAGTTAGTTACTTAGCTAGCATTAGCGAGCTAACTAAGCTAGACAGTTGCTCACTCACCTGTTGCAATATTCAAAGTGCAAAACACTATTCGAAAAAAAGCGAAGAATGGCGTGTAACTAAAAATACATTTCTTGAAGCATCAACAAAACATGTTATTAAAAAGAGCTAATCCAAGAGCAGGTTTTGTTTGCTTGTTTTCGAGTAGATCTTTCTTCCCAACCCGTCCGGCAGCACCCGCCTCTGGAAGTTTGAAGTCAAGCGAAGGGCGTCATTTCCTGGGCTGGAGTGGCTGTTCGGAGCGGCAGAAGGAGACCAGGAGCCTTCTTTCAAACCAAAAAAGCTGGCACAATTAAAAAGAGAACAAGTTCCTACCTAACAACATTATTGTGATTTATTGATATTAGCTTTAACAAGAAAGAAACCAAGTCAATGTCTTCATACTTTTTCAAAGCCTGTTTTTTTCCTCTCATATTTACATAACTTCTTTTCGTCAATAGGGGGTATAAAAACCCAAGGTCAGTATCATGCCTCATTTAGTCCTGATGGATATATAATTCTAGATAAACTGGCATATCTGTAACTCTGTATTTTAGCTATCTTTATCTTTACTCAAGTGGCAAATGATTTGTGAGCAGAATTCACTACATCCCGAATTATTAGAAATATCATAGCAATACGAAAGGTGTTAATGGAGTTTACATACATTCCTACTCGTACACCTGTGCCTATAATATTGGGCTTTTCACACCTATCTTTATCCTTCCTTCGCAGTCCAGACCAGTAACCGCAAAATGCTACACCCTGTCTTGATTTCAAAAGATAAGGAAGGGTTCAACCTCCTAAATATACAATTTAGTGTTGTCTTTTTTCACAGCACGTTATTTTAGCTTCAAATAAGGCAGTACATACAAGCACAGCGCCTTTAAAAAGAGTGATTTGAGCTCCATGCGTTACACTGCAAAGGTTTGCTTTTTCACGTCAATTCCTAAACAAAGTATTAACTGTACAAATGAGTGAATAGGAATGAACAACTCTTGAGCTTAAGTCATGCTGGTAAATAATTGCCAGTACTACTGTAATGAATCTTATTTTAAAGAATATTCAGTATGTATATGTGTGTGTATTGTGTATATACAGTTTTCTGAATGAAGGATTTTATAAAGGAACACAAGAAAAACATTTGTGCTTTACATTTTTTATTCATCACCCTCCTCTCCCTGCATCCACCCCATAATACATTTAACACAAAATAACCAAATTTGGATATCATGTTAACATGATTACAGTAAAAAAAAAAAAAAAAAAAAAACACAAAACAAAACAAAAAACAGGAACAGTGCAGGAATATGAACGGTCATACCCCAGAACTACATTCAGACCTCTCCAAGATATGTAGAAATAAGAGCAAAAGGGAAAAACTACCCTCAGTACCCGCAGAAATGCACATAATCGGGTGTGCGCAGCCAGGAGGAGAGCCTTTAGGTCAGGCCTTAATGGCTGGCTTTCCAAGCAGCATAATGTAGTGCCATCCCACACATCTTTCAGACTCTTTTTCGCGCGTAGCATCGATCCCTCACGAAGCCGCCAGCCCTGTCTGGGAAAGATCCGCAGTGTTGCTTGGTACTTTGGTTGGGTGGTGGTATAACGCTAAAGGCACAGTTTGCCTAAGATCGAGAGCACAGACAGGACAAAGGAGAGCACTTCAGGAAACAAACACAGGGATGAGGGCCATCCCAAATTACACCTCTCTTGCTTTCGAGTATTTGCAATACAGTTGGTATGCCTTACATTTATTTCTTTTGGAAATGAAAAAAAAAAGAAAAAAATGTTGAAGGCCAAGAGTGATCAACAACCTTACAGAGGAAACAAGGTCTAAATGGAGTCATGAAAAAACACAGGGCCTGCCCTAAGAGGTTTATCACTGAAACCAACAGGATAGAGAACATTATTTACATCAAATTTATACAGCATAATTTATAAATACATTTATATGTATAAATTAGAAAGAAATACACAAACCTCTAAATCTTCCTTACACTAGTGTTTTCATTAAAAATGCCAGACTGATTAAGTTTTTTTTTTTTCTTCTTATGCATTTGGTAAAAGAAAACAGATCATCTCAAAAGGCACTGCAACATTTCAAGAATTTTTCCATCCCTGCAAATTCTATCCAGACCAGTAATTCTAATTCCCCTTTGCAGCTTTACACAACATCTATTCAAATATAAATTAAGACACATTTGCAATGAAATTAAGATCCAACTACAAAAACAAGTTCCATAGTGTATGTTGAGTGTTACTATTATCACCAAGTTTACAATATTTAAAATAAATTAAGGCGTAATTGGGGGTTTACTTTTCTGGAAGAGACTTCTTTCCAAACGAAGAACACCCACACAAAATAAACTATTTTTTTTTTCCGTCTGTTCAGACCACACAGTTGAAGCGTACAATGTACATCCCATAATAAATACACCAGCAGTGTGGTCAGAGCCAGACTCTTTCCTGCCTCCTCTTGAACTGACACCGTAATCTCGAACACAGTCACACCTCACTAGGCTCTCCCTGTTGGGACATGGCCAGAGAGAGCACTGACCGTGCACCACTCAAGGCCAAAAAATGGCCTTCTAATCCTACTCCTTTCCTATAATAACCTCACGATACACATCTGCCACGTCATGGATCAGCAGTGACACAGGAGAAAGCTGGTAGCCGGCAGAACACGCGGACAGTCTACACGTACACCAGGTCACGGCCCTGCGGCCCCCGGCCGGCCCCCTCCTGCTCTGGCCCCTCTTCCCTGGGGGGCTCAGCGTCTGGGTCCTCGTAGCCTTCGTACTCGATGGGCTTGGGGCAGCTGTAGGGGTGGCCGTTGTCGTCGAAGAAGCGGCGGAAGGTGAACTCGTAGAAGGCGTGCTCGGGGTGCTTGCCGTTCTTGTACCAGCCGTTGAGCGTGTCGTTGTGGTTGCCCTCGCCGTCGTCGTCGCTGCTCCACAGCTTGTCGGGGTCGACGGGGTCGAAGTTGGAGGTGTCCGTGCAGTGGGCGATCTTGGGGATGTAGGGGGCGGGCCGCTGCTGCTGCCGCAGGTCGCTAGAGAAGTCAACGGTCTTGAAGAAGGGCTGCACCTTGATCTCATCTGCCCCGTTCTTGCCCAGGCGGTCCTCTGGACCCCGGCACAGTTTGACGATCAGGTCGGACGCCTCGGGGCTCAGCTTGGCTTGCGGAGGTATGTGCAGGGTTGTCTGCCAGTTTATCACCTGAGACACACACACCAGGTAACAGTAAGCAAGGCAACAAGAGAGAAACACACACCTGGCCATGAATGAAAGTATTGGGAAGCAGTATTGTAGTACCCATGTTCATTACCTTGAGCTGTGTTTCGAGGGGTGTTGTTGCTAAGAATGGGGGTTGTCCTACTAACATTTCATACAAAATGACACCAACACTCCACCAATCACAGAGCTGGGTGTAACCTAGGGAAAAAAAGAAAAATATATTAAAAAGGTGGTTAGACATTAGTGGAAGTATTCAAGCACTGGTTAGAGATTTTTTTTACTACTTTAACTACTTACGGAAGCCATCTGAAATGACTTTTTAAAGTAAAGCAGCACTCTGTGGACCCAGGTCTCGCCCCAGGCAGTGAAGAGAGAGGCTCACCTGTGCGAAGCAGCACTTCGGGAGCGATGTAGTTGGGTGTGCCGACGAGCGAGTGAGCCAGGCAGCGCTGGTGCTGCCGGGCCGCTCGCCGCTCCAGGGGCTTGAGCCGGTCTCCGCAGCGACAGTTGGCCGGGTCCTCCCACTCCTTGCTGAAGTCCATGCTGTCCTGCCGGATGTGGTCACCTGGGGGGGGGGGGTTGAGGTATGACGGTCACTGCACACACTATGGCTGTCACAAGGATCAACTTTATCAATAAATGTAATATAATGTAATAAATGAATGCCTATACGACCATTTCACGGGGATGATAAACTGATAAGATGAGAGACATTAAAAGGGCGGCAGATAAGACAAAAAGAAAGTGGTTGGAAATGCCAAGCACTAATAAAGCAACCTTTTAAAGACTGATGACTTACAGGACAAATGCTTTGTCCTACTGTGTCCAGGGTTCATTTTTATATATTAGCTGACTTTTCCAGAAAGCTTGACAAACATTTCAAGCCCCAGTTAGTCATTCACATTAAACGGTCATCACAAACTGATTACACTTTTGAGAACAACTATTGATAATGAACTGCTGATGCTCTTTAAACAGACAAAACCATTTATGTTTTAGTGCTATTGCTGCGTATGCCAACAGCACAGCGTCGGTGAGTCGCCTCGCATCAGGAATAACTGATTAAAGGTGAGGGGGCTACTGCCTCAGCATGTTTCTGTGGAGGTTTATTTTGGTTTTCAGTCATTTTTACTGTTTAGAAAATAACTCGTACGCGTGTTTCCCTGTACATCCATCTGGCCAGATGTTTTGTGACAGGGAGAGAAGAGGGGGTGGGAACAAAGAGGCCTTTTCAGCAGTAAAATCAGCAGTACCTAGATTCCTGCGCGCAGTCACTTGACCTTAGGACCGTTAGCTAATCCCTTTGATCGATGGAAGGAGAACAATGTCGTCTTTTATTACAGCCATACCTTCGCTGCTCTCATAGGGGCCGATACACATACACAGCAATCATATGGCATTCCTCGGGCTGGACGCAAGGTCAAACTGATAAAGCAAGACATTCTTCAGCTACGTTCACGTGCCGGATTATGTTCGAGCGTTATGTTCGATTAATTCACTTCATTTCTCTAAACAAAAAAAACGTGTAATTGTAGTAACCAATGATATAATATATGATATGTGAAAAATCAGGTAAATACTACATAAAATATTCTAACAAATATCATTGTAAAAGAAGCACATTAATTCACTATATTAATTCAACACCTCAAGCATCCACTAGTTGAATTTTTCCGTTATTACATGTTATAATGGGGCAGCAGTGTAGCACGGCGGTAAGGAGCAGGGCTCATAACCAAAAGGCTACCAGTTCGATTCCCAGCTGCTGTGCCCTACTTAACCCAGAACTGCCTAAGTAAATATTCAGCTGTATAAATGGATAACATGTAAAAGCTGTAATTTATGGGAGTTGCACTGGATTAGAGTGTCTGCTAAATGACAATAATGTCATTTAATGTGTAATGTAAATCCTACGGGGAACTCATATTCACCGAGGGACCAAATCAGCCAGGCGAACGCGGACGGGCACTCACCGCTCTGGTAGTACTTGGAGTCGTGTGTCCAGCGGAAGCCGGTGCAGAGGCCGAAGTCGGTGAGCTTGATGTGGCCGTCGCGGTCGATGAGGATGTTGTCGGGCTTGATGTCGCGGTGGATGAAGCCCATCTTGTGCACGCTCTCCACGGCGCAGGTGAGCTCGGCGATGTAGAACTGCGCCAGCTCCTCCCGGAAGATGCCCATCCGGATCAGCAGGCTCATCATGTCCCCCCCGGGGATGTAGTCCATGACGAAGTACAGGTTGTCCTTGTCCTGGAAGGAGTAGTAGAGGCGCACCACCCACTCGTTGTCGGCCTCCGCCAGGATGTCCCGCTCGGCCTTAACGTGCGCCACCTGGTTCCTCAGGAGCACGTCCTTCTTGCGCAGCGTCTTCATGGCGTAGAGCGCGTTGGTGTCCACCTTGCGGGCCAGGCACACCTCGCCGAAGGCCCCCACGCCCAGCGTCTTGATCTTGACGAACATGGACTTGTCCATCTTGGCGCGCTTCAGCCGGATGTAGTTGGACTCCTTCTGGCACAGCATCATGCGCATCTGCTCCTGAGCCTCCCCCGAGAGGCCCACCTGCACGCGCACACACACGTGCACACACACACACACACACACACACGTGCACACACACAGAGACACACACACACACACACACACACACGCGCACACATGCACACACACACACACACACACCACGTTAGGCTGAACCTCTCTGCCACTTGAACCCAGGCCCTCTGGCCCCATAGACTGCACCGAGCTCACACAGCACTGCGTCACCAGTGAAATCTGGCCTCCTCTAGGGGGACCTTGAAGCAGAAGCGGTCAGGCGGAAAGCCAGCAGCGGGTGATCATTAAACGGCTTCCATTTCACACGAGAATGTTGTCGGACAACTATGCACCATCTTCCGCCTTGATCTGAGTAGCAAGGAAAGACCATTCACCACAGAACATTCCATACCGAGTTCGCCGGAAAGGTGTTCCATGATTCTGTACTCATGAATATCCAATATATTCACTTCTGAACGACTTGCGGTTGCCAGAATTCTTGGCACATATAAATAGTAATAAGAATCTGATCATTCAGAAACACCTACATATTGCTTTAGGGTTAAACTTGCCAGGCAGAATTCGTGTGAAATCCCACAGGCCTAATATCTCACTGGTGAACAACAGATGCTGGTTTGCTGGTAGGCTGAATTCTATGGTCACTGAAAAAACATGCAATCATAAACACCAGTAGCACCAGGTTAGTGGTGGAAAAACAGCAGAAAAGGAGGAGGGGGGGGTTTGTAACCATGCTGAAAAACAAGAGACGGTTTCATGCAGTTAATTTAAGATGGACTTTCTGTCAACAGTAGCTTACTTGGTCACTGAACTGTGGAGACTATTCAGGTCACAGCGCCTCAGATACCTTTACCTTCTATACCAGCTGTTAGTGAGACTGAAGAGAGGGGAAAAACAGCTCAGGATAGAAGAAGAAAAACAAAGCTACAGCAGAAAGCATTTTTTTTTACAGAACAAGGTGATAGAAAGAACCGAAACAGCTCAAGAAAGATGAGGGACAGATTCTCTGAGAGAACAGCTGAGTGTGTTGTGCTTAAACCAGCCCCACTTCCCAGTTAAGACTTGATTGCTCGTCACATCAAAAACAGTGCCTTGGGAGAGGAGATGACGAGAACATACGTTTACCTTTACTCTTAAAACAACTGACACACAGTTCACGGGGGCTTTCCCTATGCGTGTAAGATCTACCTCCACCACAGGGGGGCGCTGGCGGGACTCGGAGAACGCTCACCCTTTGCATCTCACTCTCCAGCTGCTTCTTGCGCCTCAGCCTCTGCTGGTGGTTCTTGAGGATGTTCTCCACGTGCTGCTCCATGAAGAACTTGAAGGCCTGCGGGGAGTAGATGGGGACGCGGGCCTCCCCCCGCCGCTCCTCGTCCTTCTTGTTCCGGCGCACGGGCACCGGGGAGGTGGTGATCTGCTTCTTCTCCCGGTCGGTCACCGCGGTGCCCTCGGGGCCGTCTGCCCGGTCGCCCGCGCCGCCTCCGCCGCCGCTACCCCCGCCCCCTCCCTCCTCCGCCGCCGCCCCCGCGGACACTGCCTCCTCCTTCCCGCCGCCGGGCTTGCTGCCTGAGTCGTAGGCCGGGCAGGGCGCGGCGGGCTGCTGCAGGAGGTGTTTCGGGTAGGGGGGCGGGGGGCCCTGGTAGCTGGGTACCTCTGGGCCCTGGTAGCTGGGCGCGGGGCCCTCCGGGTAGGGGCCCGGCAGAGGGGCCTGCTGCTGCTGCTGCTGTTGCTGCTGCAGCCACGGCGGGTGCGTGGGAGCCACGGCCGTGTGCAGCTCCGGCTTCTGCACGCGCATGCTCTTGACGGGCTGCAGGATGGGCGCCTGGGTAATGGCGGTGACGGTGGTGGCCGAGGGCTGGGAGCTTGCCGGGTGGCCCTGCCGGCCGCCCAGCTGGTGGCTGTTGAAGGAGTTGGAGCGGACGGGGATGCTGTGGGGCCAGGAGGAGGGCATGTCGTGGCCCCCGCTGCCGCCGGGGGAGGACTGGGTCTGGGGCCAGGACGGGGGCAGGCCCGGGACGCTCAGGTTGTACAGGTCCAGGTTGTGGCTGTTGCGGTTGGGCGCCAGCACGGACTGGGGGAGGTTCCCGCCATTGACGTAGGTGGGGGAGGAGGCGGGTCCCCCTGTCTGCATCTGCAGCGGTGTGGGGCTCTGTCTGCTGCCCTGGTTCAGGGGGTAGGGAGGGGGGGGCTGCCGCCCGCCCCCGCTCAGGGCTACGTTCTGATGTCCCAGGTAGTCGGGCTGCCCCGAGCTGTTCTGGGGCCAGCCAGAGGGGAAGTTGAACTTATTCCCCCCCGAACTCTGCATGATGATAGGCTGCCGGCCGACCGGCACCGGGCTGATGCCTCTCTGGTTCTGGGAGGAGGGGGCGGAGTACCCGTCGGGCCAGGCGCCTTGCGGGACAGGGGAGATGCGGGGCACCAGGTAATCCATGTTTCCCGAGAAGCGCTTGGTGGAGGGGTTAGTGTCCCAGGAGGGCGGGGGCGGGGTGGTGCCCCTGTTCGGGGGAGGGGTGACGCTGCGCACCTGGGGCGGCAGGGGCGGGTTGACCCTCTGGCTGTTTCCAGGGTGACCCTGTGTGAAGGCCGGGGGTGGGCGACCCGCCATGTCCGCCTGGGGGCCGGGACTGTCGGAGTGGTACATTATCCCGTCCACTAGGAGGGGCCCGTGCCTCTGGGGGACCAGGGACTCCTTGGAGCCCTTCCAGCTCTGCTTCCTCAGCACGGGCTGCTGGATGTGAGCTGCACCTGGAGCACAGGTAACACACAACACACACATCATCACTCAGAGGCAGCATGCGCACAAGCACTCAGACCCAACAGGCTGACACGCTGCAGAAATCTGAATTAACACAAAGGTACGTTTATACGCACACATTTCCACGTAGGGGGAAGAAAAGTCAAGACAAACAGCAGAGCTGCCAGACAGAGGAGCTGTTCAGGGTGGCCTCACTAAAAAACGAGGGCAGCCTAACTTCAGAAACAGATGGCCCGGTTCCTCTGGCCCGCACAACAGCAGGTCTCCATGGACACCCTGGGTAAATGACAGTTAGCCAAGCGGCGGGTTCCGGAGGACAGACACCTACTGGGCGTTTTCATGCCGGCGTTGACGGGGCGGGCGGCCGCGGCCACAGCCACCATCTGCTCCCGCCACGGGTCCTGGTAGCTCATCTTACTGATGTACTCGATGGCGGCCTCCACGCTGCGGCTGTTCGTCTGCTTCAGGGCGCGGATCACCATCTCCTGCGCAGACAGCGTTCACCGTTACACAGTCACGACATCACATCACCACACATTCATTTAGCAGACGCTCTTATCCAGAGCGACTTCCAGTACAACAGAACATCAATGTATCCATTCAAGATGAATGAGCAACAGTGTCAGACCAGGCTCACAACAATCCCAGACAAGGACAGGAAAAGCAGGGGGGATCATATTACCTCTGACACATCGCAAACTCACAAGCATTCACTTCAAACACTTCTCTAGTGAACTCTTTAAGGTGTAAACAAATGACAATGAGATGAGTAAAGGCTGAACTACAAGCAAACTCTTTCCATAGACATTACATTACACTGCTGGAATTTGGCAGATGATCTTATCCAGTAAGGTTACAGTATTTACATGTTATCCATTTATACAGCTGGATATTTACTGAGGTAATTGTGGATTAAGTACCTTGCTGAAGGGTACAGAAGCAGGGTCCCAGTAGGGAATCGAACCAGCAACCTTTCGCTTACGAGCCCTGTCCCTTAACCACTATGCTACACTGCCACCCCTCAGTAACATAACTCAATAAAACTGATATACAGCACATGAGAACGTAACATTTCACACAACTGGACAAAATCTGTTCCACAAACAATAAAAGCTCTGCAATGACAGGACGGGTAAATATGCAGTCACGCCCTTAAGATAAAAAGCACAGAGGTGGGTTTCTAAACTTGCACTACCTTAAATTATGATTTGAACGATGACTTCATTTGGGAGTGGGTGCAAATGTAAACTGTTTCATTCGAGTGGATGACAAAACTAAACTGAAATAAAGGAAACGATCTCGTGACTGTAGCCATAAACATCCTCACAATGTGGCTATGACATCCTGAGCACGGTAACAATGCCAAAGCTAACCAGTCCACATACCAGCGCTTACATATTTCAAATCAATCTCACAAAACAAGGTGTTGAGAACGTCTTGCAACACTTGCATACCTGTCACCGTCTCCCAAGCCTGCCTAAAATGGTATCCAATGCAGAACATGGATAAAAACTGTGAACCACCAACCAAACCATGTAGATTTTGGAAATACTAAATGTGCTGGCAATGTCCATGGTGAGCAGTGACTAGCTGTACCCTCTACCTCAGCTCCCACAGGATATTTCTAGCTAGTTGTTTGGAAAAAACATCTATCCAGCAGCATGTACATTTTCACACAAAAAAACCGGTTCTGATGCATAGACATGGGACAGGCCAGCCCTCTGGACCCAGTTAGCTAAATACCTTAGAGTCAGTGCAAATGATTACTGTTTTTGTGAAAAATCAAATTCCAAACCCTGAAAACAACAAAACATCCACAGGCGGCAATGTAGCATAGTGGTCAGGAGCAGTATTCATAACCGAAAGGTTGCCGGCTCAATTCCCCACTGGGGCTGGACCCTTGGGCAAGGCACAGAATTGCCACAGTAAATATCCAGCTGTATAAATAGATAACATGTACAAAGTCTGTCCTATGTAACTCACTCTGGATTAGAGTGTCTGCTAAATACCGAAATGTAATGTAATAATGTAGTGTAACATACGTTCACCGTCGCAACTTTCCCTACCTCCTCAAAGCCAGCGGTCTGCAGCTCCAGCAGCATCTGCTTGTTGACCTCTGCACCCCTGCTGGAGGAGGAGCTGGGCTCGTTAGCGAAGGGCATCAGCGACTTGCGTATCTCCTGCAGGGCTTTGTGGTACGGGTTCTTGGGGTTGCTGGTCCGACCCTGCTGCCTGAGGTCGTCCGCCACCACCTTCCCTGCGCCGGCGACCATGTCCACCTTGGCGGCATCGGAGGGCCGGGAGAGGTTCCGCAGGCTCTCCCGAATCTCCTGCAGCATCTGGTGGCTGCTGCCGCTGTAGTTACTCGCGGGAAAGGTCTTGGGTCGCATCTGTCGGTATCCTTCGGGTTTCTCCCCCCTCTTCATGTAAGAACATTAATGTGGTACAGCCAGGGGTGAAAGGGCTGTAGCTTCGCAAAGCGGCGAGAGCCGTCTCCGGGCGCAGGGTGGAGAATCGAGTCGGTCGAGCGCTTGTGTCGAGCGAGTCTTCAGTTCTGCGTCCACAAATCACACCGGCACATCTAAGGGAAGATAAAGGAAATAAGTTCAAAGGCACTGATAAACTCCATTCCGGATGACAGAACATAACCGTGTGCCCTGCGGTCCAATAAATGCATCACTTAAGAGTGATCACAGACCGCATCTATTCTTGGACGACAAATGTATGCATTTGAATCTAGCTATAATGCTTCCATTAGCCAATAGGTTTGTTCTTAAAGTTACAAATATTCAGTCTTTTTACATACTACCGAATTTATGGCAATTGTAATATAAAAACAAATATTGCAGGAAGGGTATGTTTCAAAACTAAGAGAATGTCTGTAATTAAATTTGCCCGTGTTTGCCAGTATATTCCTCTATAACCGTTGATTGTAAGGAAAATAAGTCGAGTGAGATAGCTTAGTTGATTCATTGACTACGTTAACTGATCGCTAGATACAGCTAGTTAGCCGACGTTAGCTTGCAATCCTTGCTTTTTGAATGTTATTACCCCACCTCTGCACACAACATATTGGCAGATCTGCAAAAAGGTAAACCTACAACAAACGAAGACTACGGCATATAGCTAGCTAGTTCGCTCGCTAACTACTCTGAAGAGGCTGGAAATGCATCGTAAACTAGCCACTGTGTGGTTACCTCGCCAAAAACGTCATTTACACAAACATTCGCTAATTTAAACTACTACATAACAAGCAAACTCTAAAAAAAGAATTTGAAACGGCTGCATCAAAAGAATGCTGCTATTCACTCTTCATTCACTTGTTATCAGAGACGCTTCCCATGGCTATCCACTGTATTACATTGGCTGGCTGGACTGCTAGCTGCTAGCCGACAAAACCAGGCTTCTCCATCTTGTCCAAGGCCTCCGCTGATAATGTTATGCCCGATCCCCAGCTAGCTACGGGCCTAGTTTAGCTACATAGCTAGGTGCGGTCAGAAATTCCTAAATATTTAGTTAGCGATCTGCCACGGCAACTAAGCGGATGTACGAATAAAGTACATATCCAACTACCTAGCTGTGTTAACATTAGTAACGAGCAGTATTTCAACGAAATTAGTTTTCGGTCACTTTGTTTTGTTGTGGAGGTCTCTCGGATTTCCAGGTCCAGATCCTGACATCAGTCCCGACTGAAGTTTCCAACCGATACGAGGGGCCTGCGGTGGCTAGCAACCTAGCTAGTTAGCTAAGGATACTTAAACAAACCTTACCCGCAAGGGATCCTATTTGATTTCCAGCTTCGAGTCACCGAGAGGGGTTGTGAATCTTGTGTATTAATTGTTTCCTATCGTACAACTCAACCGCAAAGAGTTATTTTGCTGTTCACACTCCTCTTTAGCATTCTTTTCCCGTGTGGCTTGGATATTGAAGTCTGTCAGACTGGTTGCCCGGATGTGAGGGATCTTTTCCCCCATTTCCCATCAGCCTCAGCAACATAAAAACAGCATGGTGGTGTCCCAATCCCAGCCTCTGGTCCAATGACGTCACACCATCCCACCAAAAGTCAATGGATTGGGGGCAAATTTGTGTGGCTGTGTGTGAAATATGCGGCGTGCTTTTTATCAGCAGTGCATCATGCCATTTTGAACATGTACTCCAAACGATTAGTTCTAGGAAAAGAGAGAATTAACGTTTTAATTTTTTTTTAAATGTCTGCAAACTGAAAAACAATTAAACATTACCAGATCGACAACTGCCAACATGCTTAAGTTTTTTGGAACTGGAAGTCAGTGATACTGAGCTCAAAGAACAATCAGGCAGATGTAAAATACTGACTAACCAGAGCCAATGTGCCTTGAGAAGGCTGATTACCTCATCTCACTGTCAGACCCTAGAAAATGTTAAGAGATACATGATGCCACATGCAAACCTGTAGGTGTTTTCCACTTCGAGAGCTGCATGCCATGAATTTTCAAGGAGGAGGTGCAGCCCACAATCAGTTATTAACAAAAACAATTGCACACCGTTGATTGGCATGGGACAAGTTGCACCAAGCCTGTACCTTGGGTCAATGGCAATTGTTCCTGTGGAGCAACGAGTCATGTTACACACTCTTTCAGTCTGATGGTGTTTGGGTATGCAAGATGCCTGGAGAACAACTCTTACCAGAGTGTTGTTGCAGCAGCGAAGTTTGGAGGTGGGGATATTTTATGGCATGAAAAAGGCACACTGGTCAAAGTGCATGGATCTTGTTCTGAACAATTCTGTGTGCCCTACATTGTGGCTATTCACTCTTCATTCACTTGTTAGAGTCACTTCCCATGCCTACCCTGGCTGGATTGCTAGCTGCTAGCCGACAAAACCAGGCTTCTCAATCTTGTCCAAGGCCTCTACTGATAATGTTGTGCTTGATCCCTAGCTAGCTAACAGTCACACAATGTTATCCTAGATGCCCTATCTAAATAATTACAAGAAGGGCATGTGTGTGCAATAATGATTTTAAATACACTTCCTTGTGGATGCTTGTGGATATGGAGTATTTTACTTACTTTAACCTTACAACATTATTGCACATGGCTGTGATATAGTTTATATCCAGAAAAGATATCCTTAATTTATATTTTCTATTTTAATTTTGAAATTATCAGCTTCATATGGTTCAGTCATATTTCCAATGCACATCTGTTATACAATTATTGTAGTGAAGACAAATTTTATGAAATAAAGAATAGCAGTAGGCTGTCGTTATTCAGTTCAAGGTCACAGGTTTTAAAATTTGCCACAGAAATGCCACAACACATTCAAACCCCGCCTACCTACACCAAAAATTAACATCATAATACGATATGAGGCATGGTGGTTTTTGAGATATGATTGAAAAATCATATTTTCCTCCCTTCCTCTGTCATTTACTCTCGTTGCTTAAGGACCCTTATTATTACAGAAATGTAGTTCTGACTTAACCACCAGGGGGCAAAAAAGCTTACAATGGTGGCAAGGGCAAGATATTGTGGTGACCAAAGGAATGAGCACAGGGCAAAGGCAGAGGAGTCTATCAGGGAGGGAGCATAGAGTGAATGTGGGTAAAAGTAATGATACATTTTTTACTTACTGCCTGTGCCATTGGGGGATTTATATGAATACTTCATACACTTGTTTTTTTTCCCTCCAAGTATTCAGAGCAAAAACATTTCTATTTCCACTTTGCCAGTTTAAATTAAATTTAATTTAAATTAGTTTCATGCATTTTATACATCTAACATGTTCATATTTAATCAACATAATTTTCACATGAACTTCTGGTCAAAATTCCCTGTAGTCCCTTTTTTATTAGTATATGTTTAAATTTTTCTGGCAGTCTTGCTGAATATACATTGGATTATTGAATAAATCTGTTTTGTATGGCATTAGCTCTGACATACTAAAAGAAGCTGATGTTATATTCTCTCTAGTCCTCAATATCCATAACATCACCAAACTGTCAAGTGAGTACCTACTATGTGTCTGTAGGCTGTATTATCTTCCTCATTATGTTTTTTGAGCAGTTTTTTTTTCTTCTTGAAAGCCAAACTAGGGACAGAAACTAGTCTAGATTAAAACACTAAATATGATTAAGCACAACATATTGATGTTCCATGTTTTATCCCCATCTAATTAGATGATAAATGAAATGAAATAAATGTATGAAATGAATATTCATGTTGAAAAGATAATTCATTTACAAAGACATGAGTTACAGTGCTTATTATTTCCAGTGTACGTTAAACATTTTGTAACATAATGGCATAATGGCACTTCTCTCCTTCAAGAGTGAGGGATGTGAAGGGGAGTTTCTTAGATGAATCCCTTCAGATGAAATCACATCCAATACCTAACAGACAGCTTCATAATTTTTAATCAAACTGCTCTTGAATACAAAAAAGATAATAACACTCAGAGTTACACAGATAGTAAATAAGCCAAAGTGAAAAAGTCCGCATTGCTGAATGATGCTCTTTGCTCTAGACAGGGACCTGTCTGTTGATGTAAATGGCCTCTCCATCAGTTCCACAGACCAGGCACTGCCCTATCACATCCAGACTGTTCACGGACAGGGTCTGGCTGGGCAGCATGTGCGTGGTCTCCAGGTGACCCTTACTGGAGTCTCCGCCCAGCCAGGCACTCATCAGGGATTGGTTCCCGCCAGCCTGTTGGACTGCGCTGCGAGATATCACGCTGGTGTTCCGACCGCCTTTGAAAAGCAAACATCAAAACCACAGTTATACTGATGTAGCAATTCAATAATAAAGTAAACACAATTATTATAAATGTTAATAACGTTCTTTAATGTTTTAATATTAGACTGACTAACTGACATTATGTGAAAATAGAAAACAAATACTGGAAATCAAATGCAATATCTGAATTTATTCATGAAAGACGTGAGGACCAAACCTGCTGAAATAATCTGGAAATCAACAAGCTTAATATGTTGCCAAGTGATGACAAGAAAAAAATGAGCACTGATTGCCACACTGATAAGCAATAGCAATCACTAGCAGCCAGGGCTTTACTGATGAATTGCCTTGTCATGACTTAGCAGTTTTTACAAACCAAAATGCCACTGTCAAGCGTCATCACGAAAAAGGCATTTACTCATTATGAAGTAGCTTTTATTTATAACGCGCTTTATTTGCTCACACATTTGAATAGATCACGAGTTGCTTGTTGGCTTCATGACTTTGAATTTAAAACAAATGCAGTCAGAGTGCAAATGCTAGCCCCTGACTCAGCCTCCAGTGATGAAAGGTCATTGCTTGTGCCCCTTTCCTGTGAGCAATCACAGAATTAGGCTGCCCCCTGATTTGCCCCCTACACCCTTGTTAGTTGACTTCCCTCACTATGAGGACACCACCAGCCATATTAAGCCAAGGCTAAATACTGCAGGAGGTGAATCCAAGTGAGGGGAGAGGGCATGATGTGCCCTCAACTTTTGGGATTCCCAGATTGGGAAAGGAGCTGGTCTCACAGCAAGGGAGTGAAAATAATGACCTAGAGACACATATTTAACAACTATTACAGTTAACCAGCTATTTATCCTGATATATAGCTAGCTTGCTATCTAGATATGAATGATTAACTGGCTATTCATGCCACTGGATAACTTAGCAATAGCAATGATAGCAATAGATGCTGACCAGGTGTTTTCTGCAGGTGTATAATTGCCAGTTATTGATATCTTTGATAAATATTTTCCCTGTATATATTTTGCAGGGGCAAACCACACATACAAATCTATTGATCTGCGATCATTCTCTCTAACAATTCTGTCACAGAATGCTGTTGCAAGGTGCTAATTAAACAAGGTGTGCCATAGGTTTTAAACCTCCTGCCTTCACCCTTCCTCCCACTTCTGCTGACTCACGAGGTCCACTCTGTGATGTCGGCAAAGCGCCAGGGTGAGAGGGCCTTTGGTAAAGGAGGGGAAGAGAAGGAGGGGCCACAACAAGCCAAACCCGAATGCAGCCCGTCCTGGGCTACAGTGATGAATGTTAAATAAAGACTATGAATAACTTGCTGATTTAACCAATTCTCACAACCGACAACTTACCCTGTAAGAAGGATGCCATGGAGGAATTTGTAGAGCTCTCCCAGTGCAACAAGGAGCCATCTTCTGAGCACGTGAACAAGTGGTCTGTGTTTGTCGGATGAAAATGAACTTCCCACACTAGGGAAAAACATGAACAAACATTTGCAACGGCACAAACATCAAACCTTCATGTCTGCAATTCAAACTGTATGATACAAGGCTAAAGGAAAACAGAACAGTGTTGACTACAGTGTACGGGGCAGCAGGTTATTGAGATGACTGGTGTGTACATAAAGCCCTCACTTTCAGCAGAATGGGCCTCCATCAAAGACAAAGGCACGCTGCCCTGTCTCACGTCCCACATGCACAGCATGCCATCCTGCCCCCCGGTGGCCACAATGTGCTGCTGGTTGGGGTGCCTATCCACACAATGCAGAGGGACTCTTTCTCCAGTTCTGTGAGGCAAAAGAAAAGACGTCACGAGTCATACACAAGGACAGGTCACATATGACAGGAGATATCCGCATTGCGCAACAATACCGATTAAAAATGCCGTTGTGCCAAGGCACTTCAAATAAAAATGGCATGTGTGCAAAGAAGGGGGCGAACTCACAGGGACAGGATCTGTGAAGGATCGCCGCCCTGTTGCCTGAAGTCCCACAGTTTCAGCTGGCCAATAGAGTTGACTGTGAGGACCTCTGTTGTTCTCAGGAAGGTCACAGCGTGGATTGTGCTGCTGTCAGCATTATCTAGGTATGAAACACCGGCAGCAGTTAGCCATATTGACACTGAAAAGATGAATGAACCTCATGCATAACTTTAGAACAAAATGGCACATATAGGGTTGAATGGGTTCCAGTAGTAAAGCTAAGCTAAGGTGGAGCTCCTTCCGGTTCACAGCCAACACTGGAAACCCAGGGAAAGCGTTTGGCTAGCTGCAGCAAACACAAAACTTGGACATGCCATCCACTCATGGATACCTGTTACCGTCATTCACTTTCCCCAAAACTATACCGTTGAACACTCATTGCACTATTAAAGAAAGGTTTATGGTATTAACATGCTTGGTTTTTTCCCATGCCATTTCTCCAGCATTAAAAGTGTGTAAGTGCACCCCGATCTGTGGTAGTGACAGCAGGTGCCGTACAGCAGGCATGACCTGTGCATGTCACACACCTATGGTGCGCAGGGGTACTTTGTGGTCCGCTCTGAAGAGGATGACCCTCCCGTCTTCCCCCACTGTCACGATCTCTGGGCTGTTGCACACCAGCCCCGTGCACGGCGCGTTGTCACAAGGGTAGTGGTGAGCTTTGTCCCACACTTGTGCCACAGACAAAGTCTACAGGGACCAAGGCAAAGAAGACTCCATTAACTGAGCAGTAAATACCTGGATCACACTCTCTGCGCAGCGATATTGTCAAATTTAGGAAAATGCTACTGTGAACAGCATGTATGTTTCGTGCACAGTAGTGTACTGTAGTGGTGAGGTTGTGGGTCCGTTTCCCTGGTGGGTTACTGCTGCTGTGTAAGATAAATACCTGTCTTCAGTGAATATCATGCTTTATAGTATTAAACATATGGCTGTTAAGAGCAGTTCATTGAATTTTATTGCAAATATTGCAAAAAAAAAACACTAATAAAAAGGCATCAGGATAAGAATACACGTTTAAGGAGGAAATTGTCGTATATGGTGGTAATAACACACATTGTGCTTAAAATTACAAGCTATTCCATTGGATGAAGATTCTTTCTGTCTACAGTCACATCGATTACGCCCGCTTATATCTTAACATGAAGGTGAAGCAACATAACGTAAAATCAGGAACACCTAACCTGGCTGTTGGGATGGTGCCGGAAGATGGTCACTGCTCCAGTTGATGAGGCTGTGACGATTCTCTCTTGGTCCAGAAACTAAAAGTAAAACACACTGTCATTTGCTCACGCTTCTAACAACGTAAAGAACATTTACACGATTTTAACATACGGTGTATGAGGAAAAGGCAGTACGTCAACCTCTCGAATTGGATTTTTCCCCTTCCATTCAGTAACACAGTAATATTAGCAAGACAGCTAGCTATGGCTACCTTTGCATGTTCAATTCTGTTCAAGAAAATTATCAATTTATGTAAACCGGTTTGAAATTAGCAAATACACCGGCTAAATAAATTCATAAAACGACTGGGTTTGTCAAATGTATACAACACTTACATGCAGATCCAGAACATCTCCGTTATGCTTGTACTCGCAAAACAACTGTGGATCTCCTTCGAACTCGTCTTCCATATGGGAAACTCCATGCTCCCCAATAGACCATAAAGAAACTTTGTTGTCCTGAAACAAAACAACAGTTAACGTTAGCCAGTACTACATATCCTCCTACGCAGTACCTAAGCCAGATTCTAAACCTGTCACTTATCCAAATAGTGTTTGTCTCATTAACTTGTGCTTGCTAGCTAAGCTAGCCTGACTATCCAATGTGAACGAAGGGAAACTAGTTAGCCACCGGTAGCCAGCTAACGTCACCTACCTCGTTGTCCCACGACCCTGTGGCGAACACATCTGGTGGATGTAGGGACCCCGTAGACACCGGTCTCCATCTTGTTTTGCTAACCTTCTGAGAGACAAATTTGGCGTTAATACACTCCATTATTCTTTAGTAATTCGAACGTCACCTCTCCGCCTGTTAATACTGTCAGGTCGGTAAGAAAGTTTAGCTTGCGGATTTCTATTTCCCTGGATCCCGCCAGCCCCACCTCTTCCGTTGAACACCTTAGATGTGATTGGTAAATCCACTACGGTGGCCCTACTTGGCCAAACCTTATGTGAAAAATATGAACATTATTAGAGGTACATATTTGTATGTCTGCGTTGAATGCTTGTCTGGGATTTGAAGGATTTGTTTTATATTTTATATATTTATATTTTTATATATATTATTTATAGGGGAAAAATTATATATATATTCACAGGAACAGGACACTATTTTCCCAAAACATATTTTAACCATCATTTGTACTGTCAGTATTGACAGATGGTGGCGATTTGGAAACCGCCAGGGCTGAATAATCCGTTTGACCAATTAACACTCTTACCCAAAAACCCAAACAGAAATTTTCATTGAATTAATGCATACATACAAAAACATACAATCTAACAAGATTTTAAGAATTTATGAACTGCAGGGTTCATCTAAGCATTCCTAACAGAGAGAGGCTCCAAATTACAATGATAGCCAAGCACCAGCAACAGAACGGTAACGAGAGTAGTACATTACCGCTTACTAGAAAAAAACACATGACACGGAAACATTGAAATGCATATTTATTTCAATTTTATCTCCCACCGATGCTCAAAGCACACCCGAAACACATGGCCAAACTGGAGATTTTTGCTATTGTCTAACCCAGCAACGTAGTATGGCTTGAAGCGATCCAATTTGCGCATGCGTCACGTGGTCCACATAATAAGCTCAAGTTCTCCGCCTGGTGGAAGACAGCTGCAGACCTAAATCTTAGCAAACACTTAACCGTATCCGTTCGCAGCAGATACGCGTGCAAAAATATTCCACCAGCACATCGGCCAAATGCCTGAAATAAAGACGCTATGTATTTAAATATATTTTAAATTGTGTGCATTGTGTTATTACGCCTGTCTGTTTGCAGGGCAAGTTGCAGGGTTACGCGGGAAAGCGCTATGTCGAGTGACGTATCGCCTCCTTCTGCGCTGGAAGTTGTCAGCGTCGTTGGCAAAGCTGTTTGCGCAGGCGCGGCACTGACAGCCGCTCTCTACTTGATCCGCAGAGTGTGTTTAATGATGGCCTGGAAATCAGGAGGAGCCAGCCACGCCGAGCTCGTCAACAACCTCCGCAGTAAGTTTTACCCTCCTCTGATCCTTCGCGTGGGTTTACCAGATCAAAAAAAATTGCATTTGGGTAATGACACGTTTTTTTTTCTTGTGGAAATGCCAAATCATATGAATAAAGATCTCGGCTTGGTAGCAATGTAAAACGGCAGTTCTCTCCGTAGCTCGCGAGCGTTAACGTATCTCGCGCCGTTGGTGATGGTAAGTTGCTAGCACGAGCAAACGACTTGCTGTTTTGCAAAGGGGTTTTATCAACTCCGAGGAGGGGACCTTTTTTATTCTACCCTTGCAAATCATAAATGTTCCGTAGCCTCTCGCTGTGACTTACGCCTGTCATATTGGGGAGTCATGTCAGATAATGACGTAACCTTAAAAAATTGTAGCCAGCTTAGTGCTAGCGTTGCGAGTAACGTGCACTGGTAACCCCCCTATTGCAAGCTACTAAGGGTCCACAAAGCAGCCCAGCCCACCTGACGCAGGCTTTAACGAACTGTGCCTTTTGTGTGTGCATGCTGCGTGCAACGTTGTGTTCGCGGCCAGACCTTGTCGCTCGATCTGTGCTAGGACGGTGTCATGCGATTTGGGTGGTCTTGCAGCAAACAGCAGTGTAAGCGGCCCTGTACCCCACTGCCAAGTGCTTGCTCTCATTTGGATGTGGCTAATTGAAGCGGAATCGTGACCCTAACTTAGCTAGCTAGCCAGCGTTATTCTTGCTGGCTAGTCATCAGTGTCTTGAAATGACGCGAAATTGTCAGCATATTTTACGTATGAGACGCCACTGTCTGGCAGACGGCGCGGCCCCAGCCGTAGCATAGCCAGGTAGCTTGCTAGTCATTGCAAGGCTAAGTTGATAACGAAAACAATGCATTTTGCAGCGATCATGCTGCCACGACGAGCAATGATATTGTTAGAAAGGCTACATTGAAAGCCAGACTCCGAACAGGAAGCTGCTATTTTGCTGTCAAGTGTAATGGGAAATTTTGCTAGCAAACTTGAATTCAAATACAGACTAGCTAACGTTAGCTGGCTAGCTCGCCCTAGCCATTGTTGACTGGATAATTTTCGCACGCTTTTCGTGTGTAAGGTACGGAAGTGTCACTGAATATGCTAACTAGTTAGCTGTCTAATGACACTGCAATTCAAATTAAGCAATAACATGCTAAAGAACTTTATAACGCAAAAGCAGATTGTTCTGGCGTGTATTACGAGTGCCCGACTGTCTCCGGTCAGTGAGGAGGGCGGGGTCGCCGAGCACCATTGACAAGTGCCGAACAACTGTTACATTTTCCATTGGTATAGATTTTTGTCATCCACAAACAGGGTAATTTGCTGCCTGTTCATAGGGATCAATTCAGAGAAGATGTAGTTCTATTCTTGATTGGCTCAATCTAAAAGTCGGTGACCGCGATGAGCCTATCCAGATGACACAAAGATCAGCGGATCTGCGCAAGAACGCATTCCGCGAACAAGCAGTCAATTTATATTATATCTAGGTAGTAGCTACATAGTGAATACTTCGAAGTATGTGTACACAGTCAAGTTCTGTATTTTCAAAGAGCCCTTGTCTGTTGTCTATTAACATATTTGATCAGGTTGCTAAGTAAGTTGTCTATGTAAAATTGATTTTAACATCATACTTACATGTCCTGAAATTCCCGGTAGGCCCTCATTTGTAATAAAGAGCCTTTATTATACACAGTAGTGCAGTATCTTTTCCTTTTCAAACATAGAAATACATTAAAACATAACAACTAAAACATAGCTGCTTTTTCCTTTGCACACTGGCAGTATAAGCAACTGTCTACACCCCGATCTCTGAGTAAAAGTCATTTGCTGTATTGTCTTTGTGAAAACAACTCAGCACATCAGTTATTTATAAAGCTAGGTAACGTTGGATCCTCTATTTTATCTTTTATTCAGAAATGAAATCCCGTCTCCAGCCGGGTCCTTTGGAAATTGCAGTCTCAGGGTTGAAGCAGTGCTAATCTCAAAGGAGCTGGATGAGTGGGAGAGGTTTTGTGTTACAGTAACCAATATAGCAATGTATGCACCATGATTAAGATATTTCCCGTTAGCTATAATAAAAGAACTCATAACATTTCCTGCCAGACTAGTTACATATTACCAGTGATATTGTCTTCATGGTATTTATTGTAGTATATATGAGGATAACATAGTATATTTTTGTTGTTTGGTAGAACACCATAACAAAGACTACTTGCTTTTTCATAGACTGAATTGCCAATTCTGACAAGAGTCAGATCAGTTAGAATGCATAAATATTAATGAGAAGCCTCAGGAATTTTGAGACTGTAGAGTAGTTTGAGCAATCTGAACAGAAATTCCTCCTGAAGGTTACTTGATAGTTGTCACCAGCCACACACTTACCAATAAAATGCTGGGTCGCTCTTTGCATCATCAGAATGGAATTGAATGCCACCTACAAAGGCATTTTGTAAAATGGCGTCTGCCTCTCTTTGAAAATGAATATTAAAATGAAAATGAATAGAGGTAGGGGAAGGTTTGATTGGACACAAGATTTTTATAACTCAGGTTAATCATATCATTCCAGACAACGTGTTTTCAATACAATAGCATACTTGCTGGTGGAAAAAAAACAATTAATAGCAAATTCAATTTGTGTAAATTCATTAGTTCATTTTATTACTGTGGGATGCATTTATGGAGCAACTGGCTGTGGTATTATGGTAGGCTACGTCTACTCTTGACTGCATTCTGCTGCTGGACCCTCCCCTTGGACCTAGCAGTAAGAATGCTAAACATGGGTACAGGTATAGAGTTACAGTGTGGGGGTGAGAGAGCGAGATTCAGTCCTTCCCAGCTTAGTCGTCAATTGCTGAATGCTTCAGGTCCCGTACATGTCCAGCCAGCTTTATTTTGCGAGCTGATTTTGTGTATCCCGGGCATGGGTTGAGTTGCCTCAGTAATGCTGCTCAATGAAAATGTATAAGCGCAGGAATCGTGTTGGGTGAGGAGAAGCCGGCCTTATGCTCAGCCAGTTGGAGCTGTGGCGTCTTGTCAGGTCTCCAGTATTTGAGATTTGAGATTTGAGCCCCTCCCTGGCTTGTGCATCCTCTCTCCAGCCTGTAGCCCTGCAATGGCAGCATTAGGCGACGGGCAGTCATCCGCGCACCGCTCTCTGTGAAGTCCAGCGCAGAGTGTAACTCATACCCCCGCGTCTGTGTCCAACGCGATTAGGCTGCCGGTCGCTAGCGGGCTATATTTAAATGCTCGGCTAAGCATTCTGCAGATGGGACTCGGTGTGAGCTTTTGTTGCCAAAGGTTACTTGCGTCTGTGAGGGAGTGGTCGCAGTGGGTGTGTTATGACGGGACATATGGATGCTGGGTTTGTAGAGATATGGGTGCTGTCTTTGGGCTGAGTCACTGGTACTGCGTGTGCAAACGTGGACAGTGTCAATATGGCAACATATTGTTTTAAATGAAAAATAAAAATGTATTTGTTTTTTACAGTTTTGATTGGTATTGTCCATTTTTCTCACTTTACATGAGCACTTTATTTCAGTGCATTTTATGTAAATTGTGTCATGGCAGAGACTGCTGGCAAGTATCCCTTGACGGTGAGAGGGCATTTTTATTCCGCATGATAAAAGATTGAGGCCACCGTTTAAAATACGCACCGGCACAATGCTGTCACGCCTGGAGAGACCACTCTGGGTGACATGTGGCGCTGGAGCATATGAAAGTTTCATCTCAAGAACCCAAGCGCTGAGCAGATCCACCCTACTCCCTCTTCCCTCCCTCCCTCCTACACCTGCACTGACCCATTTCGCCTGCCATCTGCAATCTTTACGTTAGCCTTAGCCAGATTAAACCCACCAAAGTCTGGATGCCTGTTAATGCTTGACTTGTAATTTGGCTTTGGTCTATTAGCCTTCAGTAGATTACCGAACAGTGGGCGCTCTAGAGACTTGTCAGATTCCAACTGGTGCGTTATATAGGGTCTGGAAGCCTTCAATGGGTTAAGGCTTGCTTTCCCTTCCAGGGAAGAATGGTAAGTAGGTGTTGTCTTTTTCTGTGGGAATGATGTCACAGTATCTTAGGTCTTTATGCAGCTGGTTGGGGATGCAGTTGTACTCTGGCGTTGAGGAGGTGACTCAGAGTCACCCTGCCTGTTGTAGGCACCACCTGTCCATGGGACCTCATGTTCGGGATTTACCCAAACGGTGACAGACAGGCTGAGGTCTGTCAGGCTGTGCATGTGGGCATATGGTTGTGGGCTGTAACTCTGGCTTTCTTTCTCCCTCAGAAAATGGGATCATCAAATCAGACAAGGTCTACGAGGTCATGCTGGCCACCGACCGAGCCCATTTCTCCAGATGCAACCCCTACATGGACTCCCCACAGTCAATAGGTACGCTCCATACTATTTTCATGATAACTGCCCACATTAATCTGTGTTAACAGTTTAATGTCATGTGATGCCTTATATGTGAGAAAGTGTAAAGGCATGTAAGGAGTTGTTTGTAGTACATAACATATCTGTTTTTTTATATCGACAGGATATCAAGCAACTATCAGTGCTCCTCACATGGTAAGGTCTGATAATTACTCTTCAAATGGCAAAATGGCTGTCCATTAATTCAAACAAACATCTTCTACAGTACTTATCAAAACATCCCATGTTTCTCAGAGACAGTTTTCTTTTAATTTGCATTTATTTATGAACAATAACAACTAACAGTGGACTCATTAAAGTTCATGAAGGCTCCCAGATTATGCGTAAACCGAGTCTTTTTCAGGACTGATATGCACTTGAGGTAACCGTGTCAGTGCGAGTGTACACGTTGGTAATATAGCTGGGACTTGCAGAGGGCGATGCTGTTTAATGCGACTGTGTGCTGTGTTGCAGCATGCCTATGCCCTGGAGTTGCTGCACGACCAGCTCCAGGAGGGGGCCAAGGCTCTGGACGTGGGATCGGGCAGCGGAATCCTCTCTGTGTGCTTCGCACGAATGGTGAGGCCCTCTCATTACATTACATTACACTGCATTACATTACATTATTGCCAGAGCAACTAATATTACAGTTGACTTACGGTTACAGTTCTTTACAATGTCATCCATTTATACAGTTGAATATTTACTGAGGCAATTGTGGGTTAAGCGCCTTGCCCAAGGGTACAACTGCACTGCCCCAGGGGGCGGAATTGAACCAGCAACCTTTTGGTTACGAGTCCTACTCTCAGAAGGGCGTCAGTGATTTCATTCTGCTCGCCGTTTCCACGTTAAATTCTCGTCTCTCAGCCGGCATTTACGCCTTTAAATGTGGTCCCTCCTTCACACCCAGGGAGGTCTGCGGACTTTTGTCCTTTTGGGACAAAAGATGTGAGAGCCTCTACATAGAGGAAGCGTGGTATTTTACACATGTGAAACAAACAATCACAGATTCTCATTGTTCCTCTTTCTGAGGAACTAAAGATGATGGCAGCCTGCAAATTCTCCTGCCTCTCTTTAATGCTCTCCCCCCCCCCCCCCCCCCCCCCCCCCTGTTTTTGCGTCCCCATTTTGGACTTGCTGATTGTATTCCAGGCTCGTCTCGGCGGGACAGCCTCTGCGCTCAGCCAGGGGTGGCTCACATCTTGCATATAAAGTAAACACCCTGCAGCTCCTCCCCTGTCTCTGTTGTTTTGCAGGTGGGTCCCAAGGGAAAAGTAATAGGAATCGATCACATCAAGGAGCTGGTAGACGATTCAATAAACAACGTGAAAAAAGACGACCCCAGCCTGATAACTTCGGGCAGAGTGAAGCTAATCGGTGAGCGAGCGAGGGTGTGTGAGCGCGTTATTTTTTATGTTTTTTTTTTTTAAAGAGAGAGATTGTTCCGGAAAGAGGATTGTGGGCCACGGTGTTGAATTATTGAGGGGACTGCGGCTGCCTGTGCCCGGCCCCGCCGCAGTCTTCGGTGCTGAGCGATGCCAGCTCCCCTCTGACCATGACGTCACCCCCCTGGCCTCCTCTGTCTGCCAGCCCCTGTGGGCGAGGTTGGCATCTCAAAGCGGCTGGCAACCTGTATGAGCAATCCCTGCTGTGTGTGTGTGTGTTTGTTGCAGTGGGGGACGGACGGTTGGGGTACACGGAGGAGGCGCCTTATGATGCCATCCACGTGGGAGCGGCGGCGCCTAGCGTGCCCCAGGCGGTAAGTGCCAAGCGCAGCGCGGTAGCGTTAGAGTTAGTATTAGCGACCCTGCCTCACAGAACGAGGCTCTTGTTTGTTTCTCCTCTCGGCCCGAGTGAAAGGCGTGATCCAGAAAGAGGGACTCTCCGATTTAGAATTCATAAAAAAAGACAACATACGGAGAGAAGGAACCCGCAGCTTGTGCAGTTGTGGTAATTTAGGGCGGTGCAGATGGCAAAAAATACCCATTTTCTCTTTGCTGTTTTCCTCCAGGATTTTTTTTTGTACTTCTGCTTGGGGGGGGGGGGGGGGACACGTTTGTGCACACTTATTTTGGGGTGTGAATTAATACTAACATCGGAGGCAGAGATATTTAAATGGTTCTGCAAGTCATCCACCTCAATGGTGTGTGTAATGATAACACTTGACAGGGTAGTTGTGACAAATGTTTATTGAATGTATAAATTCAATGGCATAAATTGAATTTGCTGAAGAAGATATGAATGTATAAGAATAAGAATGTATATAAATAAGAATGTATGCATCCATACGCAGATACTGCCAGACAGTTTCGCAATGACTTACTCCCAACCCGCTTGTGGAGTGTGCCGAATGTGCTAATGCAGATAAAAATAAAAAAAAAAGGATTTTCTTTGACAAGAGTGAGCTGTTTTGGAAAAAAATTGAAATTGGTGCTAATGTAACCTCATATGCCCCTGAACTGTGACGGCTACCCATACATGCTTGAGCAGAATGCTAATCCATCACACTGTTTGTGGGAGGAGCTAAACCCCAAGAATGTGCCCTGTCTGCAGTTCTGGCAGATAACAGTGTGTGAGTCCTCCCTACCCCGACTGGGTTTAATTCTGTGAGCGAACAGCTTGCGTTTGCAACCATGAAGGGCTGTCCTAGCAGTTTACTCTTGATGATAAGAGTGATTTATGTAAACTATAAAAAGAGAACAATGGCAGGTATTGAATAATAAGCAAGCTCATATCAATAAAATGGCAAACTGCATGCGGAACCTTGATCTTGATGTAATCTCCGGACCTCGTTACATCTGGCAGTGCCTCGAGCATTTGCAGTTTACTTTTCCACCTCTACAGTTTTCTGCAGAAGTGAGATTTGTACAAATTTTGTGCCTGTAAGATGAGATAAGTAAGACAAAAAGACAGTCATGGTAGAATTTGTGGCCACTTAACAGGTCTCTTTGCCCCCAGTATCAAGTTAACAGGCTGCTGCACCTGTTTGACATGGTTGACATGGATGATCTTAAGTAGAAATTAGCAGTAGGGTATTTTAGTACTCGTGTTTTAGCGGTGACGCTTTGTTTAATTCTTTCATTTCCTTAAACTTCACCTGCAGCTGACTAATTGGACTTTCAGAAGGATATAGCCTTATGGCAAATAATCTTTGTTATAATCGAATTACACTCTTTTCATTTACAAGTAATAAGATTTCTGGCATCTGGGGAATTCTGGCATCAGTCTTTTTAAAGCATTTACAACACAGTTATTCAGAGCATTAATCATTAGCATACCTCGCAGGGCAATTCATATGTCAACCTTGAGTGCAGCTGTATGACTTATTTTCATTTCTTAAAAAGATGATTGTACGAAACACAGACGAACAAAAGATGACTGTTATCACTGACATTGCCTGGAGTTCTTGTCTGACATCTTGTTTTTATGAGCGACAGAAACTGTCTGATAAGAAAGGTCAAGGGTGCAAAATGTTTTTGTTTCCTTCTTTCCCTTGGTTATGAATTCTGTTAGAATCATAGTAATATGCGCATAAAAATGTATTGTCAAAATACCAGCAAACTCGTAGAAATGTGCTGCATTCACCAACTCAGCTTTTATTATTAGCCTCAAAGATCTTTTTGTTTAATTTGTAAGACTTGAAAGTGGTTAAACAATAACCAGATTGCACATTTATTGAATATCATATGTGTATTTACAGTGTTATTGGACGCCACACTGTGCGGCTCTGCCTGTGGCGTTTCTCAGCAGGGGCCTGGGGCGGCCCTGGGTTCTGACCCGGTTCTGTCTGTGCTCTCCGTCCCCTCAGCTCCTGGACCAGCTGAAGCCCGGAGGCAGGCTGATCCTGCCAGTGGGCCCGGCCGGGGGAAACCAGATGCTGGAACAGTACGACAAAATGGAGGACGGGAGCACCAAAATGAAGCCCCTGATGGGGGTGATTTACGTGCCTTTAACAGACAAAGACAAGCAGTGGTCCAGGTGGAAGTGACTTCCCTACTCCCTCTCTCCCCTCCTTTCCAGGGTGGCAAAGGTGAAAGGGTGTGGCTAGGAGTGAGACAGTAGATGGCAAGGGCTTGCCGTTCGCTGCTTGTCCTCATTATTTGCCTCTCCATGCCATGGCAGCCGGCTGCATGTGTGATCGTAACCCCAGATCGAGCCGCGAACTGACGCTGTAGTGACCAAGCCGCTAGGTCGCCCGGGTGTGCGGTGAGGTGTTCATTAACACTGCGTAACAGCTTTGTACGTTCCGTGGGTATTGCTGCCCGAGTTGGGTAGTGGTGTGACGTAGTGGTGAGGAGCAGGGCTTGTAACTGTGAGGTTGCTGGTTCAGTTTCCCACTGCAGCACTGCTGTTATACCCTTGGGCAAAGTACTTAACTCAGAATTGCCTCAGTAAATATCCAGGACAGCCTGTAAAATTGTAACCTATGTAGGTGAGTCTGGGTAACAGCGTCTGCTAAATGACAATAATGTAAGGAGTGTTACTGCAGTGTCTGTGGAACCACATTAGTACAACAACGTCACTGTATTATCACCATTGTATTAACAGTGCCCCCTGAAAATGCATTAGAAACATGTTAACTGAAAGCAGTGGAAACAATGTATCAGTAGTGTAGAAGCTGTCTGACGTGACTGATTTTTCACTCCAAAAATGTGATGTCTCCAGGGGAGATAAAGAAATCAGACTGTCTCGTTGGAATGACCAGGGGGCCACAAGGACAGCATGTCTCTGTCTTGCACTAAAATTAAACTGGTTGGGTATAGAGTGAGTTGGGGACTGGTAAAAAAAAAAAAAAAAATGGAAGGGGTGTATAGTGCTTATGCATATGTGTGTTTGACGTGTGCCCATAATCCTAATCAGACTTCTAATTCCCCTGCATGTTAGAGATGAGCATTTGTGGCTGGTTGTGGTCCAGGCAGACTTGAATTCTCTTCTCAGCCAGTTGTTCTTTGGCCGTATGTTAATAGTGCTTTGAATGTGAATGCAATCAAATAGAAAAACATGGATGCCACCAGTGATAGAATATGCAGGTTTTTGGCCCTTAAATGTTGCACTGTAGACAGGTGGGCATCTAGCGCCCTCTTGTGGACCTAGTTGGTAAAACAGTCATTCTGATTATTACATATGAGGCATGCGTTTTAAGTTAAACGATGCAATTGATTAATACACTGATTGTACCTTGTAATTTAAAATGACATAATTTTGCAGAAATTTAAGTTATGCTTATTTCCCTAAGGAATCAGGCTGACAGCAGATTTAGACTGTAGGATGTTTTCAGCCAGAAAGTCCCCCTCACAAACAAGATCTTTTACTGAGGTTGGGTCAGTAATGAAGAAAAAGTTCAACAGTTGTTATTTTAAGTACAAGTAAGGATGGATATCTTTGTTCAAATTTGGCCAAAAATGGCCAAAAACATGCCCCTAGAAAGATTTCACACACTTAAAGTTCAAGATGTGTAAAACTCATAATTGGATCAAATTTGGGTTATCGCTACGTTATTTAACTTAATAACAGTATGGTATGAGAGTAATGTATGAAAGTGTCTGAAATTCCAAGCCAGCAAGCACTCATGTTAGTTGGATTCTCTGTGGTATGTCGCGGCATTACGGGACAAGATCCATTTGGATATTGTTAAACCTTTATTTTCTACACCATAATACATATTCTTTAACTTCACAAATTCAGTCTTCTACTTCGTTTTTCTCCCGTTAGAGGCAGGTTATTTTGTATGAAATGTAGTCAGCCCTTTATGTCAGTAGGCAGCGCAGCTGCCCAATCAGTTCTGTGCAAACGGTCATTGCTGCTTTCAGCAATATATTTATTATTTAACTTTATTTAATTTTATTTGGGTTGTTGGCACATTCTCCAAAAGCATGATGAATGATCCTAGATGAAAGGGGGGGGGCTGGTGCATGACAAGAACTCTGCATGTCTAAAAACACCCAGGGTTACTCTGTGAAGAGAGAAGAGAATAAAACCCAGAGCTGAACATGCCAAACGTTTATAATGTCAGTGTTGTTGCAGTCAGTCATATGCAGCGTGCTTGGTATGTTCAGCTTTGCCTCGGCTTCATTCTCTTTGGTGGTTTACTTTGAAGTACTCATTGATTTTTTTTTTTCCCTCCATAAAATTTTAAGTTAGATATGCATGTTAGATTAAAACGGTGAGGTAAACTAGAGGCCTAGGGCTTCCTTTAAAAGCTGCATTTTCTGTCCTCCACAGGGATGAACTGTGAAGATTCAGAGCGTCAGTATCCTGCATTTCAGCGTGCACCCGCAGTGGACTTCTCAAGTCTCAGCAGCCACTGGATTTCAAAACAAAAACGTTGATAACCAACACATCGGAATTTGCGTGTGTGTGTGTGTGTGTGTGTGTGTGTGTGAGTGTGTGAGAGTGTGTATGTGTGTGGTGGGGGAAATTTTCATGCATTATTGTTAAGTACCATGCTGAGGGACAACCCTGAGTTCAGGAATGTAGATTCAAGAAAGATAGTATTTAACAAAAAATGTTTGGAGATTGAGATTTTTTTTGTCATGCCTGCATTTTTTTTGTTGTGAACTACTATTTTTTTTGTTATTTTTGAATTGGATGCAGGGTACAGTTACTTGTGGTTAGATGAATGAATAATAATCATAACCACATTTTCATGCATTATTAGTTCCATAAAGCTAAGGGTGAGAGAAACCTTGTTTTCTTGTTGCCAGACTGTTTTGGTGTGTTAAGCCTTTCTGATACTTAATAGATGTCCACATAGCCACGGCGTGCATCCTGAGATCTCAGTATGTAGATATCTGTATTGATCTGCGCTAATATTTAAACGTTTTCCTGCTTTTTCTCAGCTAACAGTATTTAAAAAAAAAAAAGAGCAGCACAAAAAGGTCCGGTTTCTCGGTTCCGTATCTAATTGCTTGAAAACGCGGCACATAACAACCCTGTGTTTGCGGTGGCGTTGTAGATATCTCGCCTAGTCTCTCGCACAGTTGGACATGCAGGCAGACTCCTCCCACTTCTCCCCCCCCCCTCCAACAGCAGGCCACACGTACACGCCCCACACGGCAGCGCTTACTCTCTCCTCTGGTGTATTGAATTGCCCACCGTCTCTGGTTTCCATGACAGCATTCTGTGCAGGCTTTTCCAACTAGTGACTGACACTAAAATGAAGTACTGCTTTGCAAAAAAATAAACCTCGGTGCAAAGCGTATGTCTTCTGTTTTTCTTTTTTTTTTTTTTTTTGTACGTGAGTTCTAGAACACATTATCTTAGAGGATGTGTCGCTTCAGAAGAGTTCACTGTTTATGGAATGGCAAATTTAAATAAATAAAAGCATATCTTATTTTTTTTTCTTCGGTGTGTCACAGAGTGTTAGTGCTGTGAGCACTTGGTTTTACTAAGCCTTTGTTCTTCAATGGTTATGTCAGCTGTGTGGCGTTTCACACACACAGACAGGTTGCTGATTAGAGATTTTCTGGTTGTACATATAATTTATGTAAATAAAACGCTTGAGGATTCTTCTCAGTTGATCTCATGTCATGCAGTATGTAGAGTTTTTTTTCGGTTCTGTCACATACAATTTTTAAGCCAGAATCACCACTTATTTTGCCAGCACTTCATGTTGTCATTGGTGAATTGATGTCAGATTGCTGTCATTTGGGTTTGTAAGTCTCCAGTGACCTTCACGTAAGGGAATATGTTAAAAGTGAAGGAGCAGGAGGAGAGTGTTTCCAAACTTATAACACTGGCAGGAGCAGCATTCTTAGAATAGGTGTTGGCTGTAATAACTCACACAGCAATGATCACGCTGCCTTTCTACTTTAAGAGGATCTTAAGGTGTCACAATGTTGTAATAAACTGATGCATAACAGGATAACGAATTTTATTTTTTTTTTAAATAGATGTGCGTACAGACTTCACAATTTGTAGATCTACATACATTTACATTTTATAATTTATAGGTATATATATTCATAGAGAATAGAGAGCAACAACTGTTACTACAGTAACATCATTGGCAATTTCAACAATAGAAAATGCAAAAAAAAAAAAAGCAGAGCATGATACCAAGGCTAGAAGGCTTGTCTGGAATCAAGTCAGGGTGGGTGGGTTTACTTGTCTTGTCAACAACTATACAATGTAAAATATAGCAGTTAGGGAAACAAGACCAACATCGCCACATAGGAAAGCTTGATTTGGTAACCTCTACTGTTGTAGGTTCATTCACTCTTCAAGAAGCTGAAAAATGAAGAGCTACATGATCACAAATTCCTTCTAGATGGTGGTTAGATGAAATATATATACCCTGGAGCTACTCCTGTTTCTTCAGAATAAAAAAACAGGCCTGTGTAATGTACTTGATATCCCTGAGGGGCAGGAACCTTTAGCAGCAGTATGGAGTGAAGCTTTCTGTTTCTGTTATTCACAAGGCTAAGAACTGAAATATTCACTCTGAAATTTAGAGTAAAGTCAGGATCAGCACATCTGATATGGAGTGAGTTATCCTTTATCACGAAAATAGATTTGGACTTTTAACATTGGCTAATTTTTTAGAGATTTCAGCCTCTTCCATTTGAAGGGTTGGGTGTATGGTACAAGGGCACAACACCACCACCCAGTGACATTTGTGGGTAATTATTTAAATTTCAGAGGAGAAATGGGAGTGGGAGGTGGGGTGGGGCTGGAGGCACAGAAAAGGCACACCCAAACCAGGCACACTGAAAGGTACACAGAGACATTAACAGGAATAGGTTGTAAGGGACCCTTCTTCCTCTTACAGGGTCCATATGACTACAGCCTGCCCCCTGTCAGGTTTGTGGTGATGCTGTCTGAAGAGATGGTCAGTCAACATTGGAAAAAAAGGGGTATCGGTCCACCAAAGCAGAGAGTTGCTTGGACACTCCCCACTACAGCCAGCAGAGAGGATACAGAAGCAGCTGATTTACGATTGGCTCTGTGAACGGCAGGTGACGTGTGGGTAATTTCGTGGAACCCTGGGAATTCAGAACAGAAGCTGGCTTCCCTGCCCGTCTGCTACAGGTACATTCCGTTGATGAGGTAGTCTGACTCCTCGGAGGTGATTGGCCGAGCCTTTTTCAGCTTGTGTCGCACCAAGCGCAGACGGCAGCCAACCATTAGAAGCAGCAGGGCAGTGATTATCAGGCCCAGGGCCAGTGGAAGGATTGCACCTACAGGGGGCAACAGAGAGTAACACAACCTTTTTGAACATTCCATCAATTATCAGTTTATTGTGAATATTCAGACTTCATACACAATAATTGTTAGTTTCTTCTGATAATGGTAATAATAGTATGAAGTATCCCCATAAAGACTACAGCGGGAAAACTAAAACTGAAAAAGTTTGGAATTCAAGTGGAAAACTCTTAGAAAAAGAAAATATTTTATATGATGTGTATATCTGAGGATTTTGCATTTTTTTTTCTTTAATGGATATGTCCATCCACCATTTTTCATTTCAATTCTAATCAGAGGAGTTCAAGTAGAGTAGGTACAGCTACAATCTTCTTGCTAATGACTTGCATAAACAACACACTCCAATCTGTAATGTACGTAAGGCAGAGACGTCAGTAAGAAGAGGTCAGCAACCTGAAATGCCTATTTTTTTTTTTTTTTTTTAAGTTTTCTTGTTCTAAGCATTCAGTTCTGTGAAAATGTTACTACATGTGATGCCCGCTTTAGCTCTATGAACCTGAAGGTGTAAGTTCTAAGTCTGTTAAACAGTTGTTGGGTGCTTGGCTCCTATTAACTAACAAATGACAGCACCTTCATTTGAATGGTAGAAAGATTAATACTGCTAATAATACTAAAGTGGCTGCAGCCGCTGAATAGTGACTGTTCTTGATACATTATTCTTCCTACACTTGTTCTTGTACTTGTTACATTAAATGGTGGTTATCTTTGCCTGTGCTGTATGGTCATTACTGTTGCTCTTGCTGTCTATTGCTTGTTGTGCATGGAACCACATCCTATGGTGGTGCTCAGAGCTTTACGCATACATTAATGTATTGATTATGTGAAGTGCAATATTCTGGGTTTCAGACCTGACTCGGGGACGGGATGTCCTCCTAAAACAGGATAGGGTTTAGACACTGGAACCTCACTCTCCGCTTTCTCCTTGGAAATGGCCACCCGGGGTGGATCCGCTACAGATACAGTTCGAAAATAAAAAAGGGCATTTAAAAAGAATTATTACATCAGCTAATGAAAAATGTGTGCAATCAGAATAGCTAAAAGTGTAATAGTTTCTTGAGGTATTAATATTTTAAAACAACAGATTTTGTGTAATATTTTATTGTATTTATGTCCTGCATTGTGAGAATCTCTTCATAAAGGAATCTCTGAAATTTTTATCAATATTATTACTAGTACTTAGTACTTATTAGTACTTAATTAGTATTATTAGTGTATTATTACTGACACTGTATGGCACAGAACAGCAGGCAGTGAGGTGGAAACTTACGCGTCTGTGTGCGTACACTGGGTGGAGGAGCCGTGGTGGGCTTCTGTTTGACAGGAACTGAAATGAATCAACATCTGTGTTCATAATTCTCATGGGTGTGGTAACATTCAGTTGAACAAAGGCCATAATTACATTAAAACATAATGCATGACAGATGATCTAATAGCATGCTGTTTAACAGCATGTGTAAAATTTCAAGCCACTGTTTAAAAATAATGTTTCAAATTTCCACAGATTTCATTTCACATATATAATAGAACACTAATCTGTTACAATTTCAGTAGAGGAAAGGAAAAAGAGAGAAACCCCACCTGGTTTCTGTACGCATTCCGCGTTGCAGTCTGCCTCCTGCAGGAAGTTATTGTCGTTGCCCTTGCAGCCCCCATAGATGAAGTGCTTGCACACCCCAGCCACCGGGTCATAGTACCACCGGGGGAAAATGCCTTTGCAGGGTCCGACAGCAGGGGGCGCTAAGCAGTGATCTGATAAGTACAGAAATCGGGTAAAAGGAAAAGTTTCCCTCGGCCCCTCCCTTTCTTAACAGTAAGAAGATCTGATGGTGGGATACAGAGGGACTTTGTTCACGGACTCCAGGGAACAGGAGTGTAGAGCCCTGCTCTCGTATTACAGAACAGCCCCTTACTGTTTCCCTCATTCAGAGTCTAATCTACCGCTGTGCTGAGACACGCTGAATAATAATACCAGTCTTTAGCCCCCTGTGGAGAGTATCTCTTCCCTTATCTGAGAGTTAAGAGAGCATGACTCCGAAATGAGTCACGCTTCACTTGGGAAGTTAAAATTTGGTTATTTTTAAATAATGATCCTATTTATTTTGCAAACACATTGTAAAGGTGCTTAATGTGTTTATCCATCAGAAAACCCTATGAAGAAAGTCTTAGACTTAATCCAAAACCTAATCCAAAACTCTACACCAAACCCAAACTATACACCTAACCAGTCCTAAAAGTCCCCCCAAACGTATATGTTCACAAGAAAGGTTAACTCATATATAGATTATATCAATGACAGTCTATGATAAGTCCACAAATGCAGTAGCCCTAAATGAAAGTGACACCCTGACATAAATTTCTTCTATTCTAAATTATACTCATATAGCAGTCACTGTCTGACCAGGACTTTGAAGCCAGCTGGACCAACTCCATTGCAGGCCCGCATGCGTCTACCTTAACAGAACGTGGTACCTGGACTTGCCCTGCCGTCCTGACTGCTGGGAGCGTGAGGCAGGGGGCGGGGGTTTCCCCTTTCCTGGGATTCAGCGAAGGGATTGGGGTCCTCCATGCTCTTCTTGCTCCCGTCCATGTACATTGTGCGGTCTTCTTCCTCTTCCTCCTCTGCCTCCTCCTTGCGGTGGGTCACGGGTCTCGCCATACTTGGCAACCTGGAGGAGTGTGTCACAGCTTTCCGGTTCCCGTCAACTGGAGAAGCAGGAGGGAGAGGATTTCGAATAAAGACACAGCATGCACACATGCACACACGTGTCCATAAACACATGCACACGTGCACACGCACACACACACGCGCACACACACACACACACACACACACATACACACACACACACACACACGTGTCTAAACACCAGCAATGCAGTCCTCACGGATGGGATCTCAGAGTTATCATTCATTGCTCATTCACCATGAATGGATACACTTCTGTTCTCTTGTGCTGGAAGTTGCTCTGGATAAGAGTGTCTGTTAAATGAATGTACTGTAATGTAATGTAAAAGTATACCATGGCCCTCATTGCGAATTTCTTTCAGATACGAAGTACCTACTGCTCATTAGAAAGGTGATTTTGCCACATCAATAGCTGACAAGCACAGGCTGCTCAGACACAAAAACAGGAGTTCTGTTTGTGCTTCTGCTTACATGGCTGAGACAAACTGCCAAAAGAGTGAAGAGACACCAACAGAAACCATAAGCGAGATCCACGGCAAGCGACTTCATTATACAGCCAGTGAGAGCAGGCGCATGCTATACGATCAGGTTTTGACTAAACGTGATGACCTGATGACCCCCAGGTAAAAAAACCCTCAATAATTACCTAAAAAAAGAGCTTTTCCTATAGCTAGTGCTTAATGTTCAGCGGATGTCCAAACCTTAGTAGTCTAATGAAAGTAGCCAGAAACTTTGTGAAGGCAGTAGAAGGATTCCATGTAGGTAACATGAAATCGCTGAAACAAAATCACAGGAACTGTAAGCGAGATGCAAGGTGAGCGGCTTCACGAGGCAGCTGAGGAGAACAGGCCCACTGTATACTCTCAGGTTTTGGCCAAATGGAGGGGCGGCTCTCTCGGCCTCGGCGCCTGCTGACTCACAGTTCTGGCAGAAGGCCTCGTCGGAGCGGTCAGGGCACTGCTGCTTTCCGTCGCAGGCGTAGGTGATGTCGATGCAGCAGCCGTCGTCACACATGAACTGGTAGCGGGAACAGCGGCCCATGCAGACTGTGGAGGGGGGAGGGGGGGGGGAGACACCTGGGCTCAGAATTCCACCAGGTATGGTGAACACACGCAGGTATGGTAAACGCAGACCCCGAGACCCCACGACCCCCAGCACCTCACCTCACCTCTGCTGATCCACGTTTAAAAAACCCTCAATCATTACCATAAAAGCCTTTCCTATGGCTAGTGCTTAATTTTCAGTGGATGTCCAAACCTTGGTAGTCTAATAGTAGCCAAAAGTTTTGTCAACGCAGTAGAAGAATTCCATATGTGGAAAAAATATAACAATATAACAAAAACTGTGGGACTGCCTTAGAGATGGCATTTTCAGTTTTTCAAAGCATGGCCTTCAACATCACTGTTGTTTCCAGTGCATAGATCTGTCACCACAATCCCATGCAGAGAAGAAGGGAGATTAATCAGAAATCACATTAAATTTCCATTTTTGCATTAAAATCCTCCTCTGGGGATTTAATTTTCATTAACATAGACCCATGGTTAGAACATCTTGTCACTCTGTTGGAGTGACCTTCAAGCTGAATGAACATTGTCCATGATCTTCATCCATTAATTATTTTATCTGTAAAAAGATCATGATGATTTAATTTTTCATTCCTACCCTGGGGAAGACAGAGAAATAGCCATGTATCCCCTGACATAAACCTCAGCCACTTTACCTGTTTCACTGAGTATCTATTTTCACATGCATTGGGGAAAAAAAGCTTCAGTAATTACATTGTAACATTACATTTTGTTGTAACATTATATTACATTGGAAAAATCAATCCCAATTTGGCTTCAGTTACAAAATAATGAGTATCTACTTGGGAATCACATTTTAATAATAAGACTTAGTTCTCTGTGATAAAGTCTAGTAAATAACCACTGAAACATCACAAAACACATTGGCTGATTCTAATTCAAGGAATAAGAAATATGAGGGATTAGTCAGAGTAAAACAACATAAGGATTACTTTACATTGTAATGATTACTTCACAACATAAAGATTACAGTCCAAGGATTACTTTACCATATAAGGATTACTGTACAATGTAAGGCTTACTTTACAATATAAGGATTACTTTACAACATAAAGATTACAGTCCGAGGATTACTTTACCATATAAGGATTACTGTACAATGTAAGGATTACTTTGCAAAATAAGGATTAATTTAAGATATAAGGAATACTTTATAATGTAAACATTACTTTATGATGTAAGCTTTACTTTACCTTCTGCTTGATGTTCAGGTGGCAGCACCGTGATGGTGACATTGTCTGAGCTCTTCTGTCCCACAGTGTCTGTGACTGTCATCTGGAAGGAGTATGAGCCCTCCTGCAGGCCACTAATCTTCAGAATCCCAGGCTGGGTCACCTGCAGAGAACGAGAGACACCAGCGCTTCAGAAACTCACCCCACACAGCATGTGTTTAACATACATTCTATCATACAGCAACGCAGCCTTGTAGCTGAGATCCATATGTGTTGCAAGCATAATTTAACTGGTTTGGTCACCATGTGGTTGTAGTGTTTGCCCTGACCCCAAAAGGTTGTGGATTACACTAACATTGTTTTTTCAAAGGTTTTTCAAATGATCTCTCTCTATTTGGTAGTCAGCATTAAAAGTAATTGTGAAGCAGGGTGATGGTCCTACGACAGACTGCTATCCAGCTCATTCACATCAAACTGCTTAATGTTACGTATGGGGATACAGGAAAGTAGGCTACATGGCCACCCTGTGAGTGCCTGAAGCTCAGACATGGATGTTATTAAGAAAGAAACATAATAAAATTATGAATGGAGTTGGACATTTGGAGAGTGACAGACATGCTGGCCGTACAGAGGTTTTAGAAGTATAGTCTATAACGCCTACTCTCAGAGAGCAGTATCAGTCTCAATCACAACATCAGTATCAGTCATGCTGTATAGGTTTGTAACTTCATGCTTTTATGACTACACGATAAGAAATTAATCAAGAATCTGTGTTCCATGGCTCCTGAGTGGCACAGTCAGCGAGGTGCTTGTCTTGAGTGCAGGCTGACACCTGGGTTTGATCCCAGTCCTGTCACCAGCTAACAATGACTAGAACCCCCACAGTGGTGCAACAATTGTCTTTGCTCCACTAGGATAGGTGTGGCAGGCATTTCTCAGTAGGGTTTTCTCATCCCTATTCTCTCTCAGGTACTCTGCGACTTGTCAAGCACCCGTGACATCAGATAACGCCAGTGGAGCCACACCTATCCTCAGGCAGGTGCTTACTTTGCTGTATTGCACTGTGGGACTAGCTGTTGGGTGCATGAGGGTATGCTGTAGGACTGGAGCATTTTTTTCTCTTTCCAACATGAGTGCAAAGGTTATCACAGTAAGACAAAGCAAATATGCAATTGCTGATTCTAAGAATGGTTGCATGAAAAAGAAAAAAAACATTAAAAAAGTGTGTGTGTGTGTGTGTGTGTGAGTGAGTTACATATTTGATTTGTACCAAGAATCCAAAATTCCGAGTACCCAAAAAAACTTTATTTAGATTACCCACTAAATTATAAGGTAAGGAACAACTTAAAGTGTACTTATTTTGCAGTTTAATGTTGCTTTTATACAGTTTGGTGTGTGCAAGCTCAACTGCCTCTGCTCATGACAAACTGAAGGCCCCAATATGGCTGAAACATCAACGGATTACAGCAAAATAAAGACGTATGTTATTTTCTATGAGCAAGAGATGAGCTCTTTGCTCCTGGCAATTTTCAGTTACGTAAACATGCATTGTGTACGCCTATAGTGCAGCTACCATAACAGAGAGGCTTTTAGGGAAATTTATAAGAGAGAAATTACTGGAGGTAAGCATTCAATTCACAAATAGGGGCCTGTGAGTGTTTTCCTTTTAAAAACCCTTTGTCAGTCCCATCTTTCACGTCAGTGTGGGGGCGGGAAAAAGATAACACAGCCCTTCTAAAAGCAAAAGAGTCCTCCGTGTTAACGGAAAAGGCACGGTTACAACCCTTTGCACCTGCCGGGAGACAGCGACCCACAATGAGGCTTTTGTTCTGAGGGCGAATGCATAATAGCCTCTTATCTTCATCAGCGCAGCACTTTCTAAACGAGTCCAGCTCTCTCCCTCTTCAAATGTATTCAGTCTCCATCTGGAAGGCTGCTAAATGCAGGCTAATACAAACACACTGACCTGCTTCTCTGTGTGAACAGTTCAGAGCTCTGATGCTCTGTAAAGACGCAAGCATCAAGTCTGTTTATGAGTGTGAACAAAAAAGACCAGCTGATGATGGTTTTAACCTCATCAACAGATTAACATAAACAGGAGTTGCATTTACCTTCATGACGACTGAGGGGTCCCCCTTGATCAAGGCCCACTCATAGCGGTTGACTCCGTGGTCATCCACGCTGTCCCGGCCGTCCAACACGGCCCAGTCGGTGGGAAGCTGGATCACCACGTCCTGACCAGCATTGCTACGGGGAGGCTCGTCCACCTCTGCGTTTGGGGGAAAAGCAATCACTGTTAAACACCTCTGACGCCTCCCACACACCCTAGGCCAGACTGAATCTAAATTTAAATACAATGAGGCAATCATTAACCTAGTGTAAACAACCATCCTGTGGGGCTTAATAACCGGATTTGTTTTATGCCTCTGTCGATGTTTTAGCTTTGAACATCCACAATATTTGGTATTCAAAACGTGACACACATTAATTCAAATGTTCTGGTGCCAAATGAATTCATGTCAATGACTGTTCTTCAGGTGTAAAATAGGAAACCAACGGAAACATCCTACAGCACACTCAGTTAACTTACAGAGCGGTCAGGCTTCAAAGAGTATGGCACATGCTTGTCTGGAAACAGCAGGTGTCCAAAGCAAAACATTTTCTGACGTCTCAACAGTTAAACAGAAATACTTTTCGCAGTACGTGGCAACAGTAACCGAGAACCAAACGGGTTGCCACAATCATTATCAGCATAATTTGTTCTAATTACACACCTTGTGATGTTTGGTCATCCGAAAGTGCACCCTGGGGCATCTTTACTGAGTTTGTCTGTTTAGTGAAATCTGCGTGGGAACTTGCCGGGCTGGTGTAACCACTGGTGTTGTGGACTCGACTGTAGGTGCTGTACCCTTGCTGCATAGAGAACGTACAGACGTTTTTATTCCTGTACGTGCAGTTGAAGAGGAAGCAGCTCAGACTGTCCTCCGACTGCTCCAGGTCTTCCTGCACCACCGCCACGGTGCAGCGCGGGTCGGCGCAGCAGGCGTGCAGGCAGTCCCTCCAGCTGTACACCCGAGTGGGCGCCGTCAGAAAGGTAGCGCCCTGCTCGATGGAGTCCTTCGCCCGGATGATGTGCTCCTCGATGGCGCTGAAGCCGTTCAGGCACGCGTCCCTGAGCCCGTCTTCCCGTCGCAGCGCCTGGTCCTGCTGGAGCTGTTTGCGAAATTCCTCCAGGAGCTCCTCCACCCCGGAGATCTTGGATTTTATATCCGAAATCTGCGAAGACTTGGCCAAAATCGCGTTTATCCCCCACAACAGGGCAACGCAGACAATGAGTCGCTGGTGATGCGGAGCCCAAGACAGCATATTTACGCAGTTCATTTACTCTGCTATAATTAACTATGCCGAATCAAATTCCTCTCATATTCGAACACTTAGCGTACAGTTCCAGCATCGGAGAAAACGGAACACTCTACATAAAAAATAATTCGGATTCCGTGTTCTCCCCTGTCGCAGGTGAGCCCCTTTTGTCCTCCGCAGTGATGTAAGCAGAGCCTTGATTAGCAATATGGTGGTACCGCACCGCGTACAGCACTGGCGAGGAGTGACAGCTCCATCCAGCGATTGGAAATCCACGCAGCCAACCTGACGTCATCCGTGCGTCGAGGATGCAGGCTCCCTCTCCGCGCAGCCACCTGTTCGTTGCACTGTCTGCGTAGACGCGTGCTGATTTCATAGCGATCTGAAATGACGATCTGTGTTTCTCCATGATGAACAGAAATGCCGTGTTGTGGTAGTACTTGGTATAGAAACGATCTGACACAATAATAATACAAAAAGCCTTAAATGTGGAGATGTTCGCTCGACAATTAAAGATATATCTTGGGACATGAATGCATTCATTATCCTATAATACATTCCTAGATTTGGATAATTTTATTATTGGGATAATAATGGTCTTTTCACAACCATTGCTCAGTTTTCATGTATTCATCACATAACGAATATGCCTATTGCTTTTTTTTATGAAGATGGATTGGTCTGATATACATTTCTGTTCTCTGGTGATGTCCCTATTCCAACATCAAAGCAACAGCGAGGGTTGCTTTCATTTGTAAATGGCAATTTACATCGGTCACGCATTCCCAGACCCTTCAAAGCCATGTCATTTCATACATACACGTCCAGCAAATAATTATTCAGCATAATTAATAACCATTCGAAACAAACAACTGGTTTGAATGGATACTTGATCAATTGTATAGCATATCTGGTATAAGAATCTTTCATGGTTTTGGGCCATTCTACTGAAGAATATACAGCTGTCTGGAGAGAAGCGGGCTGAAAACGACTGATTAATTTCACCGAATACACTACAAACACTCAAAGCACGTACAGTACGCGAAAGCTAGGTCAGGACGCAAATGTGATGCCATTAAAACGCGAAATCCACGAGAAAGCAGCCACTTCACCAACTTTATATGTTTTAGAATTCACACTTTTATTTCACAGTTAATTTTGAAGACACTTAGATTATTATATAATAATATTATATCTGTACAAATACTCTCATTAGTTAATCATAGGTGAAAGTTTGAATAAGAGCGAAGTGAACATTTCTTAACAATGCATTTAAACAGTAGAGTTTCAAAGCATAGGAGTTAGAATTAGTCAGTATATTGATTTGCATTTAGACACACCCTTTCATGTGCTTAAACAGAAATGTGCATGAAAATTCAATATGAAATAATTATTCAAATTTTAGGTAAGTATTTACATATTTTAGGGTATACAGACCATGCACAGAAAACACCATGCCAAGACTACATAACTGTGCATAATGTACAGCAGAAATACAATTGTTTGTCAATAAACACTCTCTGCACATGTTATTTGTGTATGAAACAGACTGTCACTCAGTTGCACTGAGTATCGTATTATAAAAAGTGGCGTGTAAACGTATCGTGCGACTTTTGTTCCACTGTTTGTACTGACATCACTGAAAAACACAGCTCTTCTTTGATCCATTATTTGATATAATATCCTGGCTGATCTTTCGTGGGATCAGTTTGCAATCATAATAATTATCATCATTTAGCAACATTTCAGTAAAGAAATAAGTTGCTGTTCACATTAAACAGAATATGAGACAAATTAATGTTGGTTAAACATTGTCAATAGGAAAAAAAAAAAAAAAACACAACGTTGGAACTAAACGCAACTCCACCTTATAGCACAAAGGCTACACAGAAAGATACACAAGAATACAGGCAGGCATGTGATTGTTTGGCTAAGGCCCAAAGAAAATTCAATTTTACATACATTTAAATAAAATGTAGTATTAACGGTAAGCAAAAAACAACAATTACAGGAAAAGTTTGTCCTATTTATGATAGTAGATTTTAACATAATTATTACAGTATTCAAAAAAGTATCTGACTACATTTTGTAGGTGTAGCATTAGATACTGTAGTTCAATCATAGTTCAACATTGAATTGTGGTTCTCAGGTCTGTCAAAAAGTTCAGTCTCAGATTTTGTTAAAACATTAAATATAAATTTTTACAATCTATGCATATTTACTATAACTCACCAGATGGAATTCTGTGAATAAAAAAGTAAAAATATTTATTTTGGTAAATTACTACAATTTTCTTTTTGAAGTACCAGCTAAATGGTGTTGTAACTGTGACTACCTATACTCCAATAACAGTTGCATTAATTTACCTTCACATATAATATAGCCATTTACTGGAACTATAAAACCAGCTTCATGTTGAAATAATATGTACCCATAACTCCAATAATTTGCTTCACTAATGGAGTATACCCCAAAGGAATTAAATACTCAACAAAAATAAGGACACGTAGTATGTTATGCAAATTTCTCAGCTAAATATATGTACAATATGCACTTAACTGGAATGCTTTCTTCATCACCTGATGATATAACATTAGTAGCACTGGGGAGTGAACGTCAGCATTTTGGTCTAATAAATAGTAAGGGCAAAGTGCAGTGATGCAGAGAGAGAGCGCAAGTTCATTCCTGGTCAAAGTCCTCCGCTCCCTGCGGGATTCAGGAAGGTTTCTCTCTGTAGTCTGCGATTGCCTTCCACAGTTTGCACAGGATTCCACCTCTGTAAAACACACGCAAATATGAAGCATTATGCAACCAGCGCGCGAACACCACCGCTGCTGCCCTTCCCATTGAAAAACTTTATTTAGTTCAGGCCACCATTGCTGTCTTGGCTGTTTGAACCATAAACATTACTGCCTGTTTTGACTCTGGGATGAGGGGCAGAGTGAGGTGACATTACCTTAATCTCAAACTCTTCAGGTCATCTCTTGTCACATAGTGAAGCATGTCAGACAGTGTATATTCTTCAGCCAGAATCTTTAAACAGAGGAGGTGGGTGGAGAGATTAAAGATCTTGGTATGCAGTTACAGACAAAGAAACACAGAACCGGTGCAGCTCATTTAGTAAAATGCAATTTACTGACTCTTACGATTATGTTTGATTAACTGCACTCTATTACAGTATATTGTTTTATTGAACCTAACAGACATTTATGAATCTGTACTGTAATGGCCACTGACATGGTGTGTGTTTGGCATGCCCAACTCCATACTCTTCTTGTGGCTCATTTTCTGAAATGTACTTATTTACTTCTTTACTTTAATCAGGATTCTACTGATATTTTTTCAGAGAACTGTCCTATATGCCCTCTCAGATGTGCAGAAATGACTCATGTGTAACTTCCTGTACCTGCTCCTCAAATTAAGCAATACACGAGATCCAAGTGAGCTCAAAGGTGAGGAGGTTAGTGATGCTGTAGTATCCACAATATAGGCAGTGACTTCTGCCACCCACAGCCCATCAGCGGGTTGCCCGGGTGACGGAGGTGACCTACCCTCTCCACGGAGTCCTCGTCAGCGCCATGGACTCTCAGCCAGCTGGCCAGCTCCGTATCACCCTGCTCCACTGAGGAGGGGGTCCGGAGGGTCACTGAGGATGCTGGGGTATCTGTGGGACAGAGTTTGGGAGCGATCAGGACTGTGCTGGCCAAATCCTCACCTCTCTCCTGTCACTCACTACATTACATTACATTACACTGCATGCATTTACCAGACGCTCTTATCCAGAGCAACTTCCAGAACATAAGTGTGTCCATTCAGGTTAAATGAGCAACAGTCAGGGACTCTAGCACCTTTACATAAACACTGAGCTGATGTGTGTGATGTGTGTCCCCTGGGCTGTTGGCTTACTGTCCCTTTTATAAGCCCCCTGACATTACTGGGACGTCTGACCAAGCAGAGGCACAGTGGAAAACAGCCTAATGAACACAAACGTCTTACCTTTGTGCTCAGGTGGGTCTTCTGATTGGCTCATGTGTGAACTATGCGTTCAGGTGATACGAGCGATGCTGATGCTATGGATGTGGGGATGCTGATGCATGTTGCTATGGATTCAGGGACGAGTACTCACCTATGGGCTCAGACCTGGCCCTCAGTAGTTTGATCTCCTGCTCCCTCTCTTCAAGCACCTGCTGCAGGATGGCCTGGTACTCCCGCTCCTTGGCCAGCAGCTCCTCCAGCAACCTGGAGAACAGAGGGCAGAGAGCTGAGGTCAGCGGAGAGGGTACGGGTCTGGTGTGGTCACCACAAAAAAGGGCACAGGTCTGCTGTCAGCGCCACAAGGCTACAGGTCGGCTGTGATCACTGCGCATTCAACAGCTTAGCTGTGGCAGGTATGGAGAGGACAGGTGGCACTGTGCTAAAGCACATCATGTGTGGGCTAATGTCGCTATGTAGTCCGCATGCAGCAAAGGAAAAGCTTGATGTAACGATCATTGCTACTGTCCTGCAAAGTTTGTTTCTTAAAATACAGAACATCACAGACTTGCAGGAAAAATCATTCGGATGTATACCATTTGTGCACAAACAGGTTGTTATGATTACTGAGAAAAAGGGGAAGGTACTGTACATAACGGAAGAGAATGCTGTGTTCTGTTCTTCCTCCTAATCATCCATCTGCAACCTGCCACTTTAATGCAGCAGAGAGCAGGGTTACATGACTAGGGACCTGCCAGCTTCCCAGACACCAATCAGATGATGCATGTGATGCGATCTCAGAATCACTTGGCCCAACATGAACTGTGCAGCAATTCGTGACAGACGAGTGAGGCTTCGGTTACTCCTCTAAAATGGAGGAATCATGCATTTTTAATGACCTGTGGATCCTGAACCCACCAAAGTGCTGAGAGGGAAGTATGCAGACTGGTTCAGAAAAACCATCAATAAACTGATAATTGACAGCATATGATAGATCCACCTATTAAGGGAATAAGAAATCACTTTCACTCATCACTGACAATAAAATCAGGCATTCTACCCTTCCTTTAAGTTTATTAATGCATAGTGCTCCTGAATTTATTGACAGTAATGGCTGTTTATTAATCATGATTATCATGGGATATTATATGGGATAGTATTATATGGGATATTATATGGGATAGTATACAAGTTAAAATAAGATCCGAAATATAAGTTAAAATGTAAAGACTGTAAAATGTGAGAGCAAAGTACTTGCTTCACTGGCATAGCAGACACTTGCTGCGCATGGTTACCATATGAACCATCGTCATGGCGACAGCTTCCCTGCCCACCTGTTGGTCTCCAGCTTCATCCTCCCCAGCTCCATGCTGACGGAGCGCTGGGCGGCGTGAGACTCGTGCGAGACGGTCGAACTGAGCGTGCTCACTCCGGAGGTGGCCACCGTGTCGTCGTGCGGGGCACTGGGCGCCGCCCTGCTCTGGTGGGCGGGGCTTCCCTCTGGCTCCATTTCATCGTCCATGTCCTCCTGGTCGGCCGGGTCGCTCTCGGACGCTAAGCTGAAATGAGGCCTCAGCTCTGTGGGTGGAGAAACCGCAGCAAAGTCACCACCCACAGCAAGACAACAGAGACAATTCATCATTTTACAAAGACACGTCCCTGCCCACAGCAACACAACACAGACAATTCACCATTTTGTCCAGAAAAGTCCTTGCTCACAGCAACACAACACAGAAAATTCACTATTTCATGGCTACACCACACAGAAGCACATGGGCGTCAGTTTATTTTCCAAAGTGGTGGGGATGAAATGGGCCATGACAAAAAGCGTAAATTATGCCTATGCAGAAGCATCATCCTCTACAGCAAAAGACTGCAAAGTCACCAACAACATACAAGAGGAAAGTCACATTCCATGACCAAACATTAAAGGAAAATCTACTGCCTACTGTCTGAGCTTCAAACAGTAGGATTTCCTTTGATATTTTTTTAAACATTCAGACATCATAATGGACTCTAACATCACATTTAAGAAACATATAAAAAGTTCAAACTATAACAATTATTCTGTCAATTTTTAGATTTGTTTGGGATAATCTTGTACTGCTTCTGCAATGACCCAAATGTCGGGGGGTGAAGTTATCGTGCTATTACCTGGCACCAGGATGGTGATGGCGGTCTGCACGGCTTTGCGGATGATATTGTCCAGGGCGAACATCCAGTGAGGCTTAATGTTGTGATTCCGCAGCACTTTGTTCACCTGGTGACAAAGGTGTCCGTAAAAACACAGACCTCACCATCACCCTTTACTCATACACACTGTAACAGGTGATGACAAGGTGTCCACACAAACACAGACCTCACCATCACCCTTCACTCATACACACTACAGCGGTGATGACAAGGTGTCCACACAAACACAGACCTCACCATCACCCTTCACTCATACAAACTACAGCGGTGATGACAAGGTGTCCACACAAACACAGACCTCACCATCACCCTTTACTCATACACACTACAGCGGTGATGACAAGGTGTCCACACAAACACAGACCTCACCATCACCCTTTACTCATACACACTGTAACAGGTGATGACATACCTGTGTGGGTGTGGTCAAAACCAATTTGGCAGCATGTGACTGACAGTTTGCGGAGGGAAGAAGCATGAGAAGACTGTGTGTGCTATCACATGACGTGTGCCTCTTATGACTATAAAACCCAATGTGCTGTATGTGTCCCCAGTGCTTATTTGTGTTAATTAATGGAGTGGCCTCCAGAGACCTCATCACCTCCACCTGGTGACAGCTTCCTCGCCTGTATGAAGTTTGCTACAACGTGCCGAGTAACACACCACACACCAGCTAACCAGGGTTTATATGATAGCTGTGAGAACCAGAGGAATCATCTGTCGTGCTTATGGAACATAAGTAAATCCAAAGGGCTACAAACATGCATGAATAGAACGGTTTAATAAAAACGGTCTGACAAAAACTTCAGATGAAAGACAGAAAGAGAATCATTTGGCAATGCAATGCACATGCAAGGTATTCCCACAAGGGGGCACCAGAGTGCAACTTCAAAAGAATTATATAAGTCCCATAACAAGCCCCAGAACCTGCAAACAGGTCAGCCATTTGAGTGTAATTTGCATGAGTCTGTCAGACAAAGAACAGGGTCAGTCTCCTTTCATGAAGTGCAATTAAGCTGACAAACTTCCCAGTTATCATCTACCCTTAAAGGTCAGGCGTTTTTAACTCGGTTAACTCTTCTCTACCTTCTACTAATAATAACAGTAACAGCAGGTACAAGGTATTAAATGTAATAAAAATGATTTTCAGATATGATACGCAGACCAGTTCTAATTTATTTGTTCAATTCACACTATTTTGCACGCATCACAAGTTAATATTTTATCAACGTTCAAGCTACATCGTGAGACTCACCGCGTCCTGGAAGCCGAACAGCGCCACCTGCAGCTGGCTGATGGCGGTGCTGTCGAAGTCCAGCTCCAGCTTGAGCTGGGAGAGGGTGCTGGCGATGATCTTGCGGTCGGCCATGCGCACAAACTCTCCCAGGCTGACCACCAGCGTGGAGATGTGCTGCCGCTGGAGCGTGGTCTCCTCGGGGCCCTGCGGGGGGACGGGAGGTTTAGAGCGGGGCGGAGGGGTTTTTCGGAGGCCCCCCGGATGACACCTCCCCTCCCCCGGCGGGCCGTGCACCTCCTCACCTGGGTCAGCGCCTCCATGAGGTTGGTCACCACTTTGTCGCGGTCCTCGGTCAGGATGCGGTGCAGCGTGGCCCTCCTCTCGCTGTCCTTCCTCAGCATGAAGAAGCCCGAGTCCTTCTCCTCGGGGGACGGGGGCGCGCTGTGGTCCTCGAAATTCTCCACGGGAATGCTGGGAAAAAAAATGGCGACATGCTGAAATGGAGGATCCAAGAACCAAGAATCCAAGATTTTGACAAAAAATACAAGGTCCTTCACTTCAACTGGACAACTGAAGGCTTTTGCGCCTCATATCCATCCTCTACATTTCACGTTACATGTTATCCATTTACACAGCTGGATATTTACTGAGGCGATTCTGGGTTATAGCACCTTGTCCAAGGATACAGCAGTAGCGCCCCAGCGGGGAATCGAACCAGCAACCTTTGGGTTGTAAGCCCTGCTCCTTACCACTATGCTACACTGCTGCCCTTAACAAAATAAACTGAGCTGTGACATATGAACAGGAAAGCCAGGGCGACCTGCAATGCTGCGAGTCTCAGGAAGCTGTACCTCAGGAACAGGGACCTGTGGCCCTTCACGTCCCGCTCGCTGTAGCACTTGGTGCTGGGCTTGAAGACGAAGGGGTTGGTGTTGAGCTCGTTGTCGGGGGAGACGGAGCCGTACTCGCTGCTGCTGCTGGTGTCCTCCACCACGACGGGCACGGGCAGGGAGATGCTACGCAGGTACTCTGAGGAGCACCACGCGGGCACGGTCACACCGGTGCACGGACTGCACCACACTTACTCACGCTTACTCACACTTACTCACACTAATACACACTTACTCACACTAATTCACACTTACTCACAAGGACTGACGTTATAGCCTGACACAGTGATATTCACAAAATGGATAAATGACCATGCACTGGGAGTGAATCAGGCCTCGCTTGTTGCCTTTTTTAAGAGTTCAATAACCAGTCCAATCCTACCCTGGATGTACGCATACGCTTCATACAGACAAATGCAGGCGTGAGGTGTGGAATGACTGCACCGGTGTGTGAAATGTGTGGAACCCATTGTGAAAGAACAAAAAAGAGTCAGACTCACCTGATCCTGGTGTCAGAGCTGCAAACACAAAACAAGAACACATCGTCAAAGGCGTTCTCTTTACAATCCGGAGAGATGAAATCCTGAGGACATACTTCACCGCTGGCTCAAGGCCAGATATAAAGGGATGCAGCAAACAAATAACTCCATGACTTTGGCTCTATTGTTACAAAAAGGGCCAAACACAAGATTGCTGCTCACGATCTGAGCTCAGATCATTTTGAAGGCCATAAAGATAACACATCAGCACACAAACGAGTACCAGGGCAGCACACGCACAGGTAGCACGTCAGCACACCTGTGAAGTTGCTCTTGTTCCTCTTCTTGCGGCTGGTGACGGTGAGGAACTCGTCGGTGAGCAGGTCCAGGGCGGTGGCTCGCCGGTCGGGGTCTGGCTCGAAGCAGCGCAGGATGAAGGCCTTGGCCTCCAGGGACATGGACTCCGGGATCTCAGGGTGGATTTTAAACATCCCCACCTGCCGGCAAGGTCACCAACATAGGTTACAGCTTTGCATGTTATCCATTTATACAGCTGGATATTTAATGAGGCAATTCTGGGCCCAAGGGTACAACAGAAGTTGCCCAGTGGGGATTGATCCAGCAACCTTTTGGTTATGCACGCTGCTCCTTACCGCTATACTACTGGTGTAGCCTGGACACATGCTGAGTTGACTGACAGCTGTCACTGGGAATGAACAGTGCGGAATGAGTGGTGATGTAAGCGTTAGCGGCGTTCCGTCTGCGCCCTGGTGATGTCACACAGACAGTCTCACATATTCCAGAAACACCAGCTTTCCAGCTGCTGGAAGCGGCCCTCGAGAGTTCATCTAGAAACAGTCACTTTCCCACTGCTGCAAGCAGCCCTAAAAGTTTATCTGACAGTGGGATGGAATTTGAGGAATTCCTTTTACAGAACTGGAATGTGGGCCACAGACAAATATGATGTCTCAGATGCGTTTCCACATAATGTGACTGGAATGGCTGAGGTCATGGCTTCCATCTATTGTTTAAAATAACTGAACAAATATTTCTTTTACAACAAAAAATTCATAACAGAAGCACTGAGACGTGCAATGGTACATTTAAGGCACACAGATAAGGTACGACCATATGAGGTAGCTCACAGTGACATGATTTCAGCCTATGTTTGGAGGACAGTAAAAACAGTGCCAAAGAAGTCCCTGTCAAATGCTTGATCAGCAACCGAGATTATACTTCCTAGAATCACAAAGGACAACAGACAGGGAAGTTGCTGTGAAATTCCCCGGAGATGGAAGCACTGTAACATTCCAGTGAACGACAGGTTCCTATGAAATTCCATCTGCATTACAGAAGAAAAAGATTAGAGCAATGGAAACAGATGGAAAGGTCTGGCGATTTAACGATACAGAGGAAAGTGTGCCTATTTGTGGTACAGTACTGGGGAATGCTTTTTATACTGTCGGTCTTGTGTGCATATGATAAAAGCTCTGATTATGTTTAAGATATCCTGGTCTGTCTTTTCATCACTCATCACGCACTTCTTTCTATTTAATGCAGTTAAAACACATACCAAAAAAAAAAAAAAAAAATACGAAACTAGAGCAATACTGAGATATTGAGATTAGTTTAGCGCTTAACTCAGTATCTTACTGACCTCTTGTAATACTTTGCAATAACTACTCTTAGCATGGTGATGAACTTATTTGGAGGTCACTCTGGGTAAGAGCGTCTGCTAAATGATGTAATATAATGTAATATAATGAGATACAAATGTTTTCTTGCCCCTTTCCTGGTTATATATTCTTAAAATGCACCATGGATTTTTCACTGAAAAACTATCACAACTTGATATTATCACTGTTATTAATTATGCTAATATTGCCTTATAATGACATATTATTATGTAGCATATACCTTGTATTTGTCCTGTGTGATGTATCTAGCAACTGGGGTGTATCATTAGTGTCTGGTTTTCTGTAATAATCCAGGTCAGCATTATAAAACCCAGGGAAAGTACTTGGTTTGAGTTTAAGTCCAAACATTTTTCTGGTGTTTACACAGAGAACTAGGTGCTATTTGATACATTTTCTGCTGTTTTTTTTTTTCCCCAACTGCCTCCTTTGTTGGAACTGAACACGCAGGTGACACATGCAAAACTATAATAGGCACGGTGACAACACACACCGAGAGGAGGCCAGCAGAGACGTGATTCACGTTCGCGATTTGATTCCAAACATACTATGAATTCCCCCTTAATTTGTTCCATGATGTTTGCACCAATGAGTCTTGCAGTTTATGGATGGACCACCCGCTGCTCAAGATCTGAATGCTTATGAGGGCTTTCAAATACACACAAGTTATCAGAGGGATGTTTGAAATTGATAGTGATGTCTTGTAAAAAAAAAAAAAACAAACAAAAAAAAAACCCAGGCAAAACACCAAACCCCAGAGAAACCCCATCCATCAAATGCCAGCTTAAGACAGCGGACACGAGCTGTCAAAGCTTGTATCGCGCACACACACCGAGACTGAAGTTAACTGCAAACACACATTAATGAACCACGGCTCAATAAGCATATAATCCAATTTATAAAAAAACACTTCTAGCTGGATTGACAACCATTTACAACAAACAACAGCTAATGTGTTGGGATGAAAGAAGCTTTAAATATGTACGTTCAGCCTCTGCGTTCTGAAAGACCTTTTATTTTGCAGTTTAGTCATTTTCTACTGTTTACAGTTGTTTTCTGAACGCCTGGGAGTCCAGCACAATGCAGCGCTGTGGATACTATGTATGATAGAACTAGTGAGTGGGTGACAAAAACAGGCTTCTGTTCTTAATATTCTGCCTCAGTCAGGAGGTTTCTAATACGAAAAAAAACTCAGAAAAATAAACACAAACCTGCAAACCTTTTTTTCGGTTTGTGTTCAAATGATGACACTGCGTACGAGTTAATGTACGTTTGTCACAGAATACAGTTGTCTGCATGTACGTATTGCAGGCAGAGGGCATGCGAACTTCGGCCTCTTTGAACACCCACCTTGAACATGGCGGCCTGTGGCTCCCCCAGCTCGTAGAAGGGGGGCTTGCCCGTGGCCATCTCGATGATGGTGCAGCCCAGAGACCAGATGTCCGCCGGCTTGCCGTAGCCCCTGGGGCCCTTGTCAATGATTTCTGGAGCCATGTACTGCAGGGTCCCTGCGCCCACGAGACAGACACACATCAGCACACTGTCGTACAGCAGTGACAGCAAGTGGCCCTCTTACAGCACACGGCCGTTTCACAGACGCTGTTTATTGGCTCTCGTCTAGGAGGCAATCGTACCGCTGCACCCAGATGAACCATTTAGCCCTCGACCAGGAGCAATAACCAGGGTCTGTGAAATTCACCCCGAGTGTGCTTTACAGCACTGACTAATCTCATCAGTCAATGAAGCATGAGCACGGTAATTCATCTTGGATGAGGCAGCCTGCTATGCAAATAAAAAAGATGGCACTTTAAAATAGTAGCAGGTAAATTCGCAGTAGCAGGTCTTTGATCATGGGCTATTGAGAAAACTGACAGGCGCAGACAGTGCCTTAAGAGCTACTGAGACACTATGAGAGGCCCCGCTATCCTTGCTTTCTAGTGGCTGAGAGAGCAGTTGGAAGTTTTCCCAGTCACTGCTGGAGGTGCCGGCTGATTGGAGCCTGCAGATAATCATCTGATCTTTACAAACAAGGCTGAACCACGCAGCCATTGGCTGCCGCTTTGTCAACAGGGACACAGCCCAGTTCTCCGGCAGCCTGCAGGGCCGAAAACACTGATCTGACACACAAAAACACGCAACAGGCAACAGGCCTCAGAGCAGCTTCTCTGAGATACGGCACAGTGTGGTATCAGGTTTCAGTCAAGAAAAATCCCAGAACGGACTGCAAAATTGTTTTTTAATCCTTTGTAAATGTAAAATTCCCAATAAAAATTTAATCTGGAAAAATTCCAAAGATACTATCTGCATCTCACAGTTCACCTCAAAGGGGAGCAAAACATATGACAGATATTACTATGCCATTTCGTAGTTCGTTCCTAAATAAAGTGATTCATTTAAACCCATTTGTTTTCTCTACAGAAGAAACTCCCTGTCTGTGAATGTAGACTGACAGCACATACCAGTGAAGGTTTCCGTGCAAGGGTTGATGCCAGCCAGCCTTTTTGAGGTCCCAAAATCCGAAATCTTCAGCACCCCGCTGTATGTGTTTATCAGGACGTTGTCCCCCTGTGTGTCGTCAGGACAAAGACAGATAACGCTAAAGTTCTGAGTGAACGCCGCACACCAAACCCTCTGTAACTCCATGATTTACAAGCTTGGGAAGCGGATTTAATTTACTGCAGCGAATGAGATTTCCTAGAAAGTTAAAATCCCTGGACTGATTAAAAAGAAAAAAAAGCATGCACTGGCAAAAAAAATATCTTGCAAAACAAAACAAGATGATTAACATTTAACCAAATGGCTGTCCAAAATGATTTACGTAGCACTAATGTGCAATGAGGCAGAGTTTAAAGCTTTGCTGTGGGTGTATGATAAGTGTACAGTGACCTAAATGGCTTTCTACGCTAGTAGCTTGGTTGGTTTGTGTTTAGACGACTGCAATGTTTTTTAGGACTCTCTCTTTGGTAACGTCAGCAAGAAACCCCCATCCTCAGACCTGGTGTCACTTACAAAACACAGCACATGATTAAAAACATACTTCTTCCACCACGACTGCCGTAATTCCTCCCTTCAATAGTCTGGGCGAATGCAACGATTAACAAGAAGCTGCCTATAGACATGGTTAGGGCAGCCCAAAACGAGACCACACCTTTATGTCGCGGTGGGCGATCTGATTGTCATGCAGGTATTTGAGGCCCTCCAGGATCTGTTTGGTGTAGAAGCCGATGGTGGGCTCGTTGTTCTTGAGGGGACCCCACTTAGACCTCAGGAGAGCGGAGAGGCTTCCTGAGAAATGAGAGACAGACGGTACCGCAGGGATAAACACCACGATAGACAGGATCAGAGCAGGATTCACCGTTTCATGACAAGGACTTATTTGTGACATCTGTTTACCATGCATTTAGCTGAAGCAGACCGTGATTCAGGAAGGGCACATTTGTTAAATATGACTCTTTAAAGGTCACAGTTTGTGGTTTTTGTGATCTTTGAGCATAACGTGAGTCCTCCAAGGAGGCCTCTGAGGAAGGAAGAGGGCAGCTGTCTGGCGTGCAGGTTTCCGGAAGAATCCCAGGCACTGGGGGGGTTTCCACATCACGATGCTCTGATGCACGGGGTTCAGAGACACTCACCTCCAGGAACTTGCTCCATGAAGATCTTGATGAAGCCATTCTCGCTGATGGAGCCCAGGTACTGCACGATGTTTTTGTGCTTCAGGTGCTTGTGAAGGGCAATCTCCTCATGCAGAGGCTGAGAGTACCTGGAGACAGCAGGAGGAGCCGTAAGCATCTGACACATGAATAAGAACATTTGCGGACAGCACTTTCATAGGGTAAATAATAAATTCATTTAGGTTTAAAGACAGACATACATTGTGAATACCACAAATTACCCCACATCTGTGTTTACATTGCAGGAACAGTATGCAGGTTGTGATATTGACACGGTTTCTTTAAATACTGAAACCTCAGGTGGCAACATGTTGGTCGGGACATTCAACAAGTGCACGTCGACAGGGGTCAACTGTATCGACGATCAACAACTTCAGCTGCAAGACGGGCAATTAGATCTTTATGGTTTTGACAAAATATGCACACGTGACTTCACCCGAAAGCCACGTAAGCTCAATTTTTATTTCTGAACTTCCCTATAAGGAATCCAAAGATAAGGGACTTTTCCAAAAACCGTTCAAGGAAACAGACTGCACAGGACAAGGGCTAGAGCTTGACTCCCAGTCCACAAGCTGTCTATGACTTATCTCGCTCCGAGTGTCTCACTTACACGTTACGCCAGAAAACACAGGAAGACAGGGAACAGCTGGCGGCAGATAAGAACCAGGGGCCGCGTGTGAGTCAGCATACATTTCAGATGAACCCAAGGTCTCACTTAATGCATTCACAGATGGCAACAAAAACAAATGAAAGTCCTCACCACTCTGGCTTTGCAAATGAAATGCAAAGCACACCCCATACCAACCCCAAATCCAGGTCGTTTTTTTTTTTTTTTTGGTAAAACAGGCACGCATGCAGCTTTTCTGAGAAGAGCCTTTACTGCTTCAACTTAATTATTCATTAAAAAGCCCGGGGCCTTTGGTTACTCCACAAGAACCCTCCAATGGCTTGCGATTTGATTGCTTAAACAACGCGTGGCAGTCGAGTTGCTGCAGGTTTGAAGGAGTCAGATAATTAATATCGTGTAGGTGGAACAATGAGTTGACAATTATTCTGGGCAGAGAAGTTAGGGAAGTGCGAGGCAGAGTTGCTGTTGCTAAGCGACACTTCCCTCCTCGGTAACCAGCACTCAGGCCCGCGTGCAAGGCTCTTCACAGGGCGTTCGAGTGCGCCCCTGAACGAGAGAGCGATTCCCGCGGACCGTTCAACAGCGCACATATTCAACACGCTGATTCATCTCTCACACTTACAGGCACCCCTGTAAGCGCCTAACCCCCTACAGGTAACGGTCCAAGACCATACTGCTCTCATGTTTGCATATCACACTTACTCAAAAAATAAATCCCTTATGATCAGTTCAGGACAGTGTCAAGAACTGGATGGGGTCGTGGCCTCTCTCAAGCGTATGATTCATACTACAGTGCTGGAACAGGATCAAGCAGTTATCAACAACAATTTCCTGACGCTGCAAATACATTGCAGCATTAATCAGAGAGAACGTCAGGCACTCCTACGACTGCCAAGACACTCACTGTGATCTGCTCATAAGGGAGGTAGCTGAACATAATGACTGATGTCAGGACATCAGTGGGATTGAATGCCAGGATGGGCCAGGTGCATGAACAAGGTTTACACTGATCTTAGTCTAGTGTTAATCTAGAATTAGCTAATAAATGTTACAGTTATTAATCAGAGGCGTGCTGAAAACATGCTTTACTAAATCTACAAGACAGTTTGTGCAGTTTATTATAAACAATGTTCTCTGCTATATTTAATCTTCAGTCATGTGAATGAGCCACGATACAAATGCACTGACATCATACAATTCATATAAGAAGCACTCATTCTATGATTGCTCTTTAGTGAAAAAATATAATCAGTATTTGTGTAATTAGAGAGGGGCTAAGCCAACAGTGATTCTCCTGCAATCTATCAGCTACAACTGCAGGAGGTTACATTAGAGCTGTCATCTCTGAGGGGAAAATTACACATATTTTCAGTAAAAACCATCTGAGATAGAACATACTTTTCTATTATTGTCTAATGCTTATCCAAATCATAAAAGCAGACATGCAATTACTTTTAACCGTCATGTCATCTGTTCTAACTCCCAGTAACAATTCAAATGAAATAGCCCATTACTGCATACTTCTTAGTTATTGAGTACCTCTAGTCACTGAGAAACGTTTCAGCGATTCTGGTTCTGTGGATAAAACCTGGATGCATGTCTGGAGGGCAGTCATTATTAGGTCAAAATCTGGTTAATTTAAAGGGCACAAGAACAGATCAAAGTACAATGATAAAACCAGGCTTAGGCCCTGTTATGGCATTTACGATTGCCTGTGTGGCCTTGAAATCGGTGCTTTATTAATCCAGTTTTCAGTTTGGCTGCCAATGTTTTTTTTTTTTGTTTTTATAGTTTTTTCAAGCTTTTCCCTTCTTTTCCTCTTTTATTTGAGCAAGCAATTGTACATTAGGCTCATCTTACCATGCCAACCTTTTGCACTTGCGCATGAACGCTGAGGCACAGCAAATCTAACCCTCCGACACAGTTACATGACAGCAGCTATTTTTTCACAGTACCAAAGTCCCACAATGCACCAGGACAGTAAATTGACAGGTGCCTGACCTCCCTGATGTCATCTGAATGGCTGACAGGCAACTTGCACAGTGGCAACAGTTGCACGATGAGGGCTGGTGTTGTATTTAAGCACACAAGTTTTGTAATGTAGTTCCTTATTTTATATATATTTTTTCAATACGAATCGTTAATATCAGCCAACACTGTTTGCTGGCAAAGTGTGAGAGAGTTACCACACAGCTTGCTGTGTAAAGAAGAGGAAGTACAAATAATGGTGAAAAATGCAGACCTTTTTATTAAAAAAAATAACTTCCAGATGATTCTCCGGCTAAAACACACCCCTGGAGTGAATTAACATTTGTCCTTAATATGAGTGCTTTGCTCACATTCGAGCAGAGAGGATACCACATTCCCCATCTGAGCTGTGTTTCCTGCATGGGTAAGCATCATCACCTGCATCATCAGATGATACCATCAGGAATGGGGGCACCACAGGCTTGAACCTACAGCAGTTTCCTCTTTCCATTGTACACACGCTCAAACTGTATGTCATTGCAAAATACTCTTCCCTTAGATTGCCAATTTGTACAACTTTTAGTTCTAGTGTGTTTAATTTTAGTTGCCTTTTAGCTTCCTTCGGAAGAGCTTGCTCCTCCCCACAGTTCAGTGTGACTTGGACAATTTGACTATTTTGCACCCAACGTCCTCGTCAAGGTCATATATGCATACGAAAAAAGAAGCGACTAATACAGATACACTATATGGACAAAAGTATTCGGACGCCTGACCATTACATTGTAATGACATTGTATTCAAATACATATACTTTAATATGGAGTTGGTCCCCCTTTTGCAGCTATAACAGCTTCCACTCTTCTTGGAAGGCTTTCCACAAGATTTTGGAGTGTTTCTGTAGGAATTTGTGCCCATTTATTCTGTAGAGCATTTATGAGGTCAGGCACTGATGTTGGACGAGAAGGCCTGGCTCGCAATCTCTGTTCCAGTTCATCCCAAAGGCGCTCGATGGAGTTGAGGTCAGGGCTCTGTGCGGGCCAGTCAAGTTCTTCCACACCGAACTGATCAAACCATGTCTTTATAGTCCTTGCTTTGTGCACTGGGGCACAGTCATGTTGGAATAGAAAAGGGCCTTCCCCAAACTGTTGCCACAAAGTTGGAAGCATAGCATTGTCCAAAATGTCTTGGTATGCTGAAGCATTAAGATTGCCCTTCACTGGAGATAAGGGGCCTAGCCCAAACCCTGAAAAACAGGTGTGGCCAAATACTTTTGTCCATATAGTGTATCTGGAGGAGTCCACTGCCTGAGGCCCCATGGTCAACCAAATCTTGGTTACAGCAGAGGTCAGCCAGTCAGACTGCAATTTCGAGTATTAGTTTGCTTGAGGATAACTGAAGATAACCGGATTTGTGCCCTAATTGTTCAACTACCTGGCAATTATCCAGATCCTTCTGGACATCCCATGTAATACATAAATTAATTAGCAATGCATTGCACCCCCCCAATTTAATTTTAAGTAGGTTATCTTTTACACTGTTGATACTGGAATTACATGTACACGGAAATATCCAACACAATTTCTTTAGCTATGTGAACTAATGCAAACTGTACAGATGTGGCCCATTCATTTAGAAACCATAGTGCAAGAAAATAATTAAAACATATTAGTATTTGGATTCAAGCATGAAATCAGCAAATGTGGTAAGAAGCTGCAAAAACGCTGAAACTTTGAAACCCTTGAAACCTGTTATGGTCACAGTAAGGAGCATTTTATTTGAGCTACACTGATTTGTAAGTAATGGCATCCTCTGATGCATTATAATTTCAATATTTATGCTGGTGAGGACAAAAAACACATATAACCCCCACTGTCATTAATCTCAGATTATCCAAAGAAATGACAAAGAAAATTCCCCTGCCTTCTTCTCCCCTGATGGCAACACAATTGATACCTCAACAGCAAACTGCTTTCTTTTTGACTAACCAGAGAATTACAGAGTGACAACTAAAACTGAGACTGAGATGCAGGATGCAAATGTGCTACACAATTGCAATTTTACCGGCTGTTAATGCCACAAGGCAAAGCAATCAGTCATAAGCAATGAGAGGCTCATACTTTCAGCAACCCTGCTGACAGACAAGGGCAAAGATTTTAACTCATGCAATCACGTAGGTCCAGGGCCTGTATAATCGATCACACATTCAATTTCCTGGAAGAAAATAACTGCATCATGGACAAACGTCACACAACTGTACCATCTAGAATTTCTGGAGCTTGTTGCCATCAAGATGATATTCAATCTGATTTCCAGACCAACAGACAAGCAGTTAAATCAGTTGATGTATTTGCATGCAGATTTCACAAGGCCCAATGCTGACACTCAACGGCGGAGAGATCAGGCCTCCTCACCTGCTGTCCCTCTCCGGGATCTCCTTGATGGCCAGTCGCACCTGGTTGCTAAGGTCCCGTCCCGCGTACACCACTCCGAACGTGCCCTTTCCCAGCACTACCCTCTCCCCGTGCTCATCGTACTCATAGTCGTACTGAGGAGTCAAACGCAGGACACACACAGGTGGGTAAGCAACAGCGAGTGAATGAACAGGCATTAGACCCACAGGGTCACTCCAGGACAGAGGAGGTGTAATGTACAGGGGAGAAAAGTATCAAATGTGTCTTAACAACCTGTCTGTCTGCCACATGAAACAGGAGAAAGAAGTGCGTGACAGAGAATAATCTCCACACCAGGTGTGTGGTGCCAGGTGGAGGTGGAGACAGGTACACCGAACATGGCTGAACTACAGGAGAGGCCTATTGCATGGAGTCAGGTAAGGACACAGGCTGGTGAGGTGGGTAGGTGAGGTGTGATCTAAGAGATAGGTGTAGACGCGGGATAACATCAGGGGAGGCGATGTGACGCAAAAGTAATCGGAAATGAGGACATGGGAACTGTTTAGGTGGGGTTTGTGAGGGTGTGGCGCAGATCAAACAGAATCAAAACCGGTTCTGCAGTTTCAATGGGCACACTGCCGCTGCTTTGATTGACTGTGTGGCGAAGCAGGTGAATCACGGAATAAGGTGCTTCCCCTGCGCGCCGCTTCCTCTCTCAGACAGGTGAGCGAGGCCCATTGTCTCAGACATGCCTAAAGACACGAGCGTTTACATGTTTACACCAAAAACACCTGCTTTACCTTTGAGCTACACCTCATGTGTAAGAGACCCTGTGGTGTGAGACAGAGAGGAGGACGTAGATGCAAATAAAAGGAACTGGGTGATAGCCATAGAGATGACCCCTGACCTCCAGAGCCTCTGTGTCACACTCCCCTTCTTCCGGACCCTTCCACGCCTCCTCTGTGATGCTGTTCACCAGGTCACAGAACCTGAAGTACAGAGCCATGCCACAAACTTTTACACACAGTACATCTCTTCAGCCCTGACACACACACTTTTAAACACACATACTGTGTGTCACATTCAGATTGACCCACTCACACTTATTCACTTATTCACAACAACAATACAACTTACATCACAACACCACTCTCATCTCACATGCAAAAGTCCATAACACATTTATTACACAGCAGCGAACTAGTGGACGTGTGTTCTGATGTGGAGGAGGGGATATCAAAATGTCTGGCTTGTGAGAAAATGTGAGAAAAATGTGCCGTCATGAACCTTGATGAAAGCACTTTTATCTTTTCTGAGAAAAAATGAGACAAAGCAATTTCGTACCTTTTGCAGTGCATCTCTGTACAAAAGTAGATCTGGAAGTCCTCGGAGTTGTGCAGCACGTAGAGGAAGGAGCTTCGCTCATCGAACTTGGAGATGCTGCAACAAGAGGATTTGCATTTGTTTCTGAGTGACAAAGGTGCCTGTGATGTTCTCCGGCCACTGGTGTAACTGAGGATGTTGTGAAGTAGTGTGGTTTCTCTGCTCGCTTCTCCTCTGACACTGGATTGACTCCAATACTGAGACTGAGTCACTGTACATGGGCTTAACTTTAATCGCGGGCTCTCTGCTGTCCTCTGTGTCCTGCCTCTTCATGCTTTCACACTTAGCGAAATCTGTAAAATGTTCACAGCTTGGAAGTAAGAGGGTTTAATTTAAGACCCATGTGATTCTTTGGCCCCAATTTTAATTGCAAATAAAGACGCAGCTAATACTGCTATCCAAACAATACAAAGACAGCTAATACCTCCATCCACAAATACAAAGGCACCTAATACTGCACTAATACACTCTTGTGCATACTCAAAGCACAACACTGTTAGTCACACACACTCCTCACTCCAGGGTTCCTGTGCACTGAGCATTCACTCCCCAGTGTTAATTTAAGCAAGGAGGTCTGGGGCTCTTGCAAATGCTTTGTCAGTTAGGCAAGGCTAATGTTGCTGCGTGGGAACGAGGCAGCAGCAGCTGTCTTCAGCCTACCGAGGCAAGCTGGATCCGCTATTGGTTCTCGGAGCGTCTGAAGGGAGAGTGGGCACGAGGAGTGAGACGTTCCCTAGCAACATTTCAGCAAGGCCCACTGGAGTGTGGGATCAGTCTGCCGGAGAGGGTGCAAATCTGGCAGCCCGCTGACAAACACCTCCTTGTAAAACCGGACCCGCGACACATTCTTTGGCGCTGGCTTTACAGTCCGGCAGACAAAGGGCTCGCCCCGGGGCTAGACGGCCACTGCCGTGGCTTTGTGACTCAAGCGGCAAAACGCAACAGATGCCTTTGGTAGTAGCGAGCGCATTTTAATTCTGTGTATTCCAGCTGACTGGCTAACAGCTCCCAACTCCTTCGTTACGGTTGCTCAGGGATATTTTATGTTGGAGAGATGAAGGAGAGTGGCTGTCTGGTAGTCACTTGTAAGTCGCTTTGGATAAAAGTGTCTGCCAAATGAATGAATGTAAATTGAAATGTAGAGTGTGTGTTTGGCTTCCTGTAGTTTCTACGCTGTCTAGTCAGGTTAGCACAAGTTAAGGACTAGGACTAGTATTGTGTTATGCTCACACTCACTGGTCTGGGAGTGCTGTTAGCCTGGTCTGACACTGTTGCTCATTTGACTTGAATGGATACTTTAGTTCTGTAGTGCTGGAAGTCGCTCTGGTTAAGAGCGTCTGCTAAATGCATGTAATGTAATGTAAAGTAATGAGAGCTCTAAGGTATTACACATGCAGGGTGGCGTCCGGACGTTATACTGACCTCACACCCCGCACCGACGTGGCTGGGAAGTTCCACTCATGAATCCCTTTCTGCTGTTTTGGAGACAACAACATAACATTTCACAGTGTTTACCAAAGGTCATCCATGGCAAACTGAAACTGAAATGCCGTTTTAGCAGAGTGTATTAGCAGTGTGGAGTAGTGGTTAGGAGCAGGACTTGTAACTGAAAGGGTGCCGGTTCAATTCCCCGCTGGGGCACTGCTGCTGTACCCTTGGGCAAGGTACTCAACCCAGAATTGCCTCAGTAAATATCCAGCTGTATAAATGGATAACATGTAAGTACTGTAACCTGTGTAAGTCACTCTAGATGAGAGCGTCTGCTAAATGACAATAATGTAATGTAATGTAATATTGGTTTCCACAGCCTGCCATTCAGTAGCGCGGCTCAAGTGCTGTGCTCAAGCGAGAAAGAAGTTGTGTCGCGCTCCCCTCCCACCCTCAGGGTCTCTGAGGATCGCGGAATGAGACTGACACACATTACACTTGTGTGAGACTGCGGTTGCCATGGCAACACGCTCAGCTGGGGCTCTGTCTTTAAGGGAAGTGCTCGACACTGACACGCAAAGAACAAGTTCCATCCTGCCGTCCAGGATCACAAAACTTACTGTACCACTGTCTGGTCTGCTTCTTCCAGCTGGCCTGCTTTCTGAGGCAGACCGGGGGGGGGGGGTAGACCGCGCGAGGTCAAAATTGACATTTTGCCAGACATCGAGAGTAAATTCTCTTAAGAGCTTTCTTTCGATCGCCGGAACAAAGAGGATTTACTCCCGACTGTCTTGCTTTTTGACCGGCAGCTTAACTCATTATTTAAAAAGCCGAAATGAGGAAGCAAGCGGGCTGCAGCCTTGCTTCACCGGCTCCCGCTCTGCAGAATACCTTGTCATCCGGGGCCACGTGCCAGATCGAAACGGTCTTCTCCTCCACGTCGTTGTTGATAGACAAATACGAAGGCTGATAGACTTTAGTGGGCTCCAGTATCAAAACCTACGAGAGCGGAGATATACAAGGACCTGTTTTTTTACAGTAAACAGAGTCCTACATGAAGCACATATATACAGTATCAGTCACAGGTTTGGACATGCCTGATTAAGATAAGGGAAACCATGTGTTCAAAGACATTTTGATCGAAGGACTTTTGTTTAAATGCTTTGTTTCTTAGACAAATATAAATGATGATGCTGATGCCTATGTATGAATTTTAAAAAATTAATTTTAAAAAATATTTTTTGGCTACTTTGAAGAATCTAAAATATAGGATAGTTTTGAATTGTTTAATACTTTGTTGATCACTGCATAATTCTTTTTGTGTTATTTCATAGTTTTGATGTCTTTACTTTTATTCTAAAACGTGGAAAATAAAATAAAATAAAAATAATAAAAATAAAGAAAAGCCCTTCTACGAGCAGGTGTGTCCAAACTTTTGATGGGTACTGTAAGCTGCTACTGTGAGGAGAAAAATAAATAATACATGTGGTAAATGATTGGAAGGTGCTGGTGCAATATTAGTAAGAACGACGGGATGTGTGTGGGGGTGGAACTGAGATTGTGGGAATGAGGAGCAGGGGGTAACTAACTGGGAAGCGCACAGAGGAGACATCCTTCTTTGTCGCCTCCACCAGGAAGTCCATCCAGAAATCCACCAGCTCCTGCTTCGGCGCCTGCTGCTCTCCAGACGGCTTTTTGAACTGCTGGTAAATCAGTATGGTCTCCACAAGGGAACGCAAATACCTGCATTTCCGTAGGTACAGACAGACAAATACAGATGACCCGGGAAGTAAAAACATTTTAAGGATCGCCGTGTTTCAGGTTTCTGTCTTAATCTTAAACCCTGGTGAAATTTTCATTTAAGGTCTAACCTATTTTTTTAGGAAGAAAACATATTACATAAACCAGCTCTCTTCATTTATTATACTTCACTATTGCTCATACTGTTGTGCAGTAGTTTATACCGCACCACCCTGATCAATACTGTTCCAGAGAGGAGTGTCAGTACTTCGGCTCCCTAGCTGTTGTTTTTGTGTTTCTCCCTGTCTATCAGTGTCGTCCATGTGCTTTTGATTACAGATCCCATGTGTTCCTGCCCTGCCCCACTCTCCGCCCTGTCCCCGCCCACCTGATTTCCTTACCGTCTCCACCTGCCTGCCTGCCCACCTGCATCCCATCTCCTCGTTAGCCCTGCCTTTATGTGCCCTGCTTGCCTCTGTCTCGTTGCCAGTTCGTGACAAGTGCTGTTTCGTACCCGCCTGATTATTGGTTCATGTTATTCCTGTGCTCACCTTTGCCTGACTTCCGACTTCATCCCTGCCCCCTGCCCTGCCTTGGTTGCCTGTTCTGCCTGCCTGCCCGGTTTGACCCAGCCTGCTCCTGTTTTCGATCCCTGCTCCTCGTTTATTCTACCTCAGACTGCCTTTCTGGTTTTGACCCTGCCTGCTCTGCCATTACGAACCTGCCCTGTGATTTCCCATTCCAATAAAGTCTCTTGGAACCTGATTACGCCTGGTCTGCGTGTGAGTCCGTGCCTGTGCCCTGACAAGGAGTTTTACAGACGCCATCAAACACCTGAGTTCTGAGCTATGTATGATTCTGGGGGTCCTCACCAGACAGGGGCCTTGAGTTTGAAGAGCTTCTCAGACGCCTGGATGACCCGCATGTTGTCACAGGCCAGGATGCTGGCCCCCAGGAAGAAGCCCACATCCCAGTAGCTCTGTAGTTTGTCAAGGCTGCCCTTTTTTCCCAGAAGGCTGCTCAGCTTCACTCCTGCAGGGGAGAGGCGGTGGGGGGGGAGGGTTCAGCTGAGACCACTGTGGGTAAACACTTCATCCTCAAACTCAGGCCTCCGCTGACCGGCTTTACTGTTCTCGCGTTTACCCCACAAACATTTAGTCAGCAGAGGATCCTCGCTGAGGGCGCTTAGCTGCAGGCTGACACACAGACTGTGCAGATGGCAGATATTTCACAATTCTAACAGACAGAGGAGATGCAAAAGCAGCATGAAGAGAACCGTTCACAGCACTGGACACTGCACTTGGATCAGAGGGCTATGAAGGAAAGTCCTGGGTAGGGCAACAGTCTTGTGCTAAGCGGCCTGAGAGCACTGCTGTTGTAAAGCCCCCTTCCAATCCCCCGCCCCCACCAACCATTGCTGTAAGCAAGGAGCTTAACCTGAATTGCTTCAGTAAAAATTGAGCTGCATAAATGGATCATATGTAGGACAAAGCCGTTCCGTTGTGAAGGTATTTCACTGACTGCTCCAGTTAAATTCCAGCTATGTAAATGGGTTACATAAAGGGTAAAACTCTTAGTCACAATCATGACCAATGCAGGTTGCCCTAGATCAGGACATCTGCTGGGGTATAAAAAAAAAAAAAAATGTGAAACTGTTGTTTTGCTGGCTGAAGAGGCATGCATCTACACGTCCTGCAAGGCCTCAGTAGAGCAAAACACAACACTGAGAACTGCCCATTCATTTTCTCACATTCATGACAAGTTACTCCAAGTATCAGATTTCACGAAAAAAAAAAAAGAAAAAACCCTGGACTTATAGCCAATAGCATGAGGCACGGAACTCACTGACAAGGGATGTTGTCACAATGCGTAATCTGCTTTAATATTGACCCTTGTGACAAAACGCAATGCAGCTCCACCTTTCCCCCGGTTTGTGGACAGATTTCCCCATTGAGAAATGCACGCGAGGGTTATTTCAGCAACCTCTTTCATCTGTGGAGGTATCGATCCCAAACTTCTGGAAGGACTGCTGCTGTGTCTACAGATCCACAGAATACGGTCAATTGCCCAACAATTAGTCAGCAGTCTCGCTGCTGACAGCAGGCGCTGGACACGCACCAACTTTGCGGAGCTCGAAAGAGGTGTCAAACTGGTGGCCCGCCGCCAGGAGCAGGACAGCGTAGTTTATCCCCGAATGAAGCGTTGGCTCCGACTCAAACCCCTTCTTGAACCTGCCGGAAGAGTAAGAATCGGTAAGGGCACTTAGCGTCTGAGCGGGCACAGAAGTTCACAAAGCTCAAATTCAAATCCCCCCTTTCAGCCTGTAAAAAAAAAAAAAACATTGCCTGCGAGAGGAAAAAAGCATGGCCCATTTGCTAATGCTGCCTCTGTTCTTACATAATTGCCCCTCAATTCCTCAGCATTTTTCTTATAAAGCAATAACAATTACAGCAAAATTAGCGAGTGACACAGAAGCGCATATTGAAAAGCTTTGTCTCCTCTAAACAAGCTCATTTGCTTAATGAGGTTTTTGTTCCCCTGCAAGAGTAAGCGTGAAACATGTGACTTCACACCATGCAAAGATGCGATCTGGAGTGCGGGGTGAACACAGTGCAATAAGAGTTAATGAGGTGACACTTTTTATTCATCTTAGCTGGGAATTATGCGGCATGACTTCATCCAGAGGAAAACGTTTCATGTTACTCATGATTTTCTGCTGTAAGTCAGCTATCCTTGCCATAATTTTCGCTAATTAAAAACCTATTCGTTCAAACAACATCACTTTCAAAATACAGCGCTGTAGTCGAAGGGAATTAACTGATTAATCAAAATCACAGTGTTCAGTGAGTTTTTTTTTTCTTAACCCGATTCTGCCATGATTCTGACGGCCGTTATTTTTTCACCAGTATGTGCCGCTGTCCCGGCTGTCTGTGTCGGTGAAATGCGAGTCCAGAAACATGTCCTTGTAGATGCGTCCCACCAGGCAGTATATGTCTGAGGCCACCTGCTTCTCTGACTCCACCAGAGGTAGCATGATGTCCAGGGCCTTCTGTCTGTCCCCGGGCAGGTTCCTCCTGAATAATGGTCACAGGGGCAAGTATTCATAAAGCATTCACCTCATCTTGCATTTTTCACAGGACAAAGTCAGACCTTATCAGATTTAACACGTTTTATGAATACAACCGTCAAAGAGTACCAGTTCAGTATTGAATGGACATTTATACTGCCCCATTTGAACAAGATTTACATTTGCATTTATTCATTTGGCAGATGCTTTCATCCAAAGTGACTTATAAGTGAGGTAGAGTACAACACAAGCAAAAAAACATAAGGAGTCAACAATATTAGAAGTGCTGCATGACCAGGTTTCAATGGTTGGCCAGACAAGGTACTAGCTGGGAGAGATAATGAGTGTGTTAAGCCATTAGATTACATTTTTAGATACCTAACCTGTCTTTCAACAGAGAAAATCCAGCTGTTTAAGTGAAGTGATCCAGCTGGTAATACGCTATTATATTGCGTATATACTGATACTGATACTTCCATTTAATGTGTACCCTTTCTATATGTACCCTTTCTATATGTACCCTTTCTATAACCCTTGAAAGGCTGGAAGATCATTCTGGTTTCACAGCATGTGACTCATTGGTAACTGAGTACATTGTATTAATACCAGAAGCTCAGTAAAAAAAAAAAAGCAGCATGCCAGAAAGGGATGAACCAGCCACATTTCCAGACGCTGTGCTTGGAAAGGCTCCCTCATCCTGGATGCAGGTCACGTGGACCTTTAACTGTAGGTTGACAAAGTTATGCTAATTAAGCCCGTAAAAACGGCAACTCCTCCGTTTCCATGGAAGCTCTTGAGACTCCATTCAAAGGGAGCAGGAGCCCAAAAAATCTCTCTGTCTTCAGTGACTCACTCAGGGAAGCCAAACAAAAGCACTGCTAGCTCTCACTCGAGACTGAATTTAAAATCATGGCTGGATTGAGCAAAGCACATGACTAAGCAAAATTAGTCATGCAGTCAGCAGCATAAGTAGCAGCCCCACGGCAGGCAATGAATTTAGACCCCTGTTGATGTTGTTTTTAAAAAATACTGTCTGAGCCAAATGATCACATACAACTTTAATGAAGGCCTTTTAATTATTAAGCAATAATTAAAGGAATTTCAGAATGTCTGAGATTATTTTTTATGATGCAAACATTCCAACCTTCAAATTTAAAATAGAAGAGTGCTGAGTCATCCCAGATTTTCAGATTCAACTCCAAGGTCACCAGCTTTGTGTTTAACAGGGAGCATTGGCCTCAGAAGCACACAGTAATGTACAAGTACCATTTAAACACCTTGAATTTTCCTTTGAAACTTTCACAAAATCATTTCAGCCCTGAATCCCTTCACACTTTCCTCAAGCGTAAGAATGTAATAAAATGTTTCTCACTCCGTTTTTCCCAAAAAGCCTACATGTTACATTACATTACATTAAATCCATTCATTCATTCATTCATTCATTATCCAGAGGGACTTCCAGCACAAGAGAACAGAAGTGTATCCATTTAAGCTGAATGAGCCACGGTGTCAGACCAGGCTAACAACACTCCCGGACCAATGAGTGTGAGCACAACACCATTCAAGGCCTACCACAAGATAACTTGTGCTAACCTGACTGAACAGCCTAGAAACTAAGGGAAGCCAAGTGCACAAGCTGCCATACAGTCACTAGATCACAGAATTCAAAACACAATGCTATACTACATGTAAATTAAACAGCAAGGTATGCAAGCAGCAGGAATAAGGGGGTGGGGATTGAGGTGGAACTGTGTCTGAAGAGGTGAGTCTGCGTCAGAAGATTGCCAGTGATTCCGCTGTCCTGACCCCTGTGGGGAGTTCGTTCCACCACTGAGGGACCAGACATAAAGGGCGTATTGGTTTACAACTGCTTGAGTCAGTCACCCACAGAGCTTGTGCAAGTGTACAGAGGTGGGAAATGGTATGTAAAAAAAACAAGTGCTGGAAACCTCACGGCCGCTACTGTGGCTTCACTCCATAATTGTGGCATAGCCATGACACGTGCTCTGCACATGCCTTAGCAGATGCAAACGGACCGGGTGCAGATCTTACCGATTCAGAGCGAAGGCGTAGTGGAATTTGACGTGGGGGTGCGCGAAGGGATCGAATGTCGGAAGCTTCTCCAGAGTCTCCACCAGCTTCACGATGGACTCATAGTCCTTCCGAGCAGGAACGACAGACCCAGAACGGAAACAGAAGCGGTTTTGAGTTGCAATCTGGGCACAGTGAGGATAACGTTATATGAAGAACTTCATCTCATAAGCCTTTCAGGGATGCACACAATCATTCATATCAAGCCCCATTAAAAATGGAAAGTTCCCCGCTTACGTCACAATTTTTTGTTCAATGACAAATTTATACAAAATGCGTTGAATAATTCAGCCCGCCCCCCTGAAAATGATTATTTATTCATGAGGATAAGGGATAAGTGGGAGAGGGAGGGACTGAGGTGGGTGTGGCATGGACACATGAACCCTCAATCATGGCAACCGACTCCCATGAGCACACTGCGATGGTCCTGCTAAGATTAGCAGTTGACATGAGGGATAACACTTTTAAAAATTAATACTGTTGAGCCAGACTCCCCTCTGAGAAACAGTAACAGACTATGGGAGGCCTGGAAACACTGCCTACTCGGTCCAGCTGGCACTGAGGACCCGACGCTGCGGCAACGGGGGAGAACGGAAATTAAAAAGGAAATGATCGATCGAAGATCATGATCTTGGGTTTTGCAGACTGCGTAACGACAGCATGTGGTGGGCACTGAACTCAGACCCTCAGGGCTGTTGCTTTGCGTGTCATGCCCTTGAGGTAAGGCACTTTACCTTAACTGCTCTAGTTCCAGCACTTTAACTTTGTAACAGAATATATCAAATTTAAAATCATAATCCTTTTATTCTGTCCGGGATAAAGGTGCCTGAAAACAAATAATAAATCCACAAATATTATTGTAGTTGCTCTCTGAAAACCTTTTACTATCAAGCACCAACATACTAAAAAGTCAAACAACCCCCTGTGATGCTGAATATGAATGAAAGCTAATGAAATATTTACATTTATTCATTTGGCAGACGCTTTTATCCACAGCAACTTACATAGGTTACAGTTCTTTACAATGTTATCCATTTATACAGCTGAGGCAATTGTGGTTTAAGTACCTTGCCCAAGGGTACAGCAGCAGTGTCCCAGTGGGGATCGAACCGGCAACCTTTCGGTTACGAGTCCTGCTCGTTAACCATTGTGCTACACTGCCGCCCATATATTATCTAAATAAAACAGAGAGAGACAGCTGGACCGTGCAGCATACCTGGATATCCCTGTAGGACAAAAGCAGGTTGATGACGATGTCGGCTGACAGACACTCCACGTTGTCCAATCGCTGCTGGATCCGGCCCAGCTCCGCCGCTAGCTCCACCCCCGTGTACAGCTCCCTGGCTTTCCGAATCTCGTTCAGCATGGTCTCGCGAAAGTACTGGCTGGAGAGGGAAACGGGGTGAGTCAGCTGAACAATGTCAAAGCTGTTACATTGTAGCTCCTTATCTTCCCGAGGAAGGACCGATAACCTCAAATAAAGCTTTGTAGCCCGGCCAGAGAGGAAATACGTGTGGACAGAGTCAATGTCCATTGTTCATTTTAAATTCACACGGCTACGGAATTCCCTTTACAAGCTGGCATAAAGAATCTCTGAAACATTGCTAAACTTGAAAAATTTTACACTGACATAAGTAGCAAACTTTGATGAACATGTGAATCTTTTGAACCACATGTTCGATCACAGTTAACAGTGTCCTGTTCATACACCTTATTATGTCACATAATTGGATGCATTCTGTACTCACACTCTGCAAGTCACTTGATGAGAGCTTCTGCCAAAATGATGAAAATGTGTATTTAAATCTGTATTCAGAATATGAATATGAAATGCCATGTGAATGGCTTGGAACACTTGTTTCTGAATGACTACTTGAGTGGTCTGAACACTGTGATACCTCTGCACTGAAACAGCAGCAACATACTGTAATCATTACTCTCACGCTACCTCTTTGCAGCAGGGTTCCAAGAACCACAGAATTCAGCCAAAAGGGCAAATTCACCCAAATTTTCAGTTGTGACTCACATTTCTTAGAAGTGATTCAGTGCTGCTTAAGGCATGGTAGTCCAGGCTTCATCTAGCTAATACAGACTGAATGGACCCATATGAAATTGAAACGTATTGCAATATATTGAGAAATATGCTGTTTGGCCCAAGAAAATATGACAAGTACAATTCAAATATAGAACGCCAAACCAGAAATATATTGCAATGTACCAAACGGCAATAATTTACACATCTTAAATACACTTATTGAGCTAAAAAATATCTTGCCAAAAATGTATTATAAATATGTCTTCTTTTGTATATGGGGAATCCAAGCCACAGATTGGATTTTGTTGGGTGGTGTTATGCTGGAGAACATGCATATTTCACAAGAATAGTGAGGTGATTTAGAACACCATTTATAACAGAATTTGACTTTTTCCAGTCCAACCCCCAATGCATGTGGTAATTACAATAACAACTACCATATTTTGGAACATAAAATTACATTTGAAAGAACAGCTAAAGAACATGGTGAACATGGAGAATAAATAAATCAGACAGCAATTCAGTACATTTCGGGATTTAAAAAGAACACGCCAAAGAACAATTTCATCTACGAGCAATTACAGACAATATTTAAAAAGACAAAAACAAGATCCAATACGCACTTAAAAGCATTTAATAAGCAATGAACAGGAACAAAATATTAGTCACAGGATGTCCAGTGTATAAAAATATGTCTTCACCACAACTCAAAAATGTATAATTTAAGAGGCTAAAAATGAAAAACAAAGACAGAGACAAATAATAAAAAAAACGCACAAACACATAAAGTCGCCTAATTAACGTTTCATGAGGAACACAAGCTGCTATACAACGACAGCAGGCCAGATTTGAAATCATCCATTCTGCTGTGCACCACACAGCTATGGCGGAAATGGGCAAAATTTAGCACATGTACTCAGCACTAGGGGAAGAATTTTTCCAGAAAGTTTTAATAGTGTGCTATATGTTAATAAGAACATATAGCTTAGCAAAAATATATACATATTAAAATACTACAGTAAAAATATTTGTGGCTAGCTAGCATACTACTACCTATTTTTATTATATTGTAAACAAAAACACATATCCTCACAAGGATTGAGGCTTAGAGACTGCAGGTATATGACTTATCATTTAATCCATCTGTTCTGACTGTGGCAAGTGTCAGTGAAGTGCTGTCACAGGTTTATAAGCTAAATGGTATTAAATTTTTCAAAAAAATTTTTTTCAATTGTAATGAACATTTACTTGATTTAACCAGCTTCATAGAAAAGTGTATTTTGGTGGCACCAAATTTAGAGATTTAATTTACATTTAACAATACATATAAAAATGTTAATTAAGTCAGCACAGGTATATATTCGATTTTTCAGAGTGGCACAGTTACAGTCCTGGGGGCCAAATGCAGTCTATCATGGACTTCCTGCTGACACTTTCTTTGGACTTTCTATTGAAACATCATTGTCTAATTTCTTTTCAAATTAGTAGCCATATTGGTCATTCATAAAGCAGAACATTAGTCAGCTCTGGTGAGTCACGTCACATTTTTACCCACCAGGGAAGAACAACTTGATGCAAATGGGTTAAGGTGTTAAAGGAAAAATACTCACAGCAAGATTTCTAACTTGAATGGGACATACAGAATCATTAGTAAAAAAAAAATCACCCAATACAACTCTGGTGAGTCACGTCACATTTTAACACACCAGAGAAGAACAACCTGACTCAGCTGGTTTAAGGTGTTAAAGGAAAAATACTCACAGAAAGATCTGTAACTTGAATTGGGACATTACATTACTGACATTTAGCAGACGCTCTTATACAGAGCGACTTACATAGGTTACAATTTTATTTACATGTTATGCATTTATACAGCTGAATATTTACTGAGGCAATTGTGGATTAGGTACCTTGCCCAAGGGTACAGCAGCAGTGCTCCAGGATGGAATCGAACCAGCAACCAAGTCCTGCTCCTTAACAATTATGCTACACTGCAGCCCCACATACAGAATCATTGGTAAAAAAAAAAAAAAAAAATCACCCAGTTCACCGCAGCACTCACCAGGAGTTGACCTGTGGCACCTTGAGCAGCTGGACGAAGCGGTCCACCAGCGGCAGGCAGATGGGGCCCAGCAGCATCTCGAAGCTGGGCTGCATCAGCTCGGTCAGCCCCTTCATCAGGCTGCTCTCACAGCAGTACACCTTGTTGTGGGGCGTCACCATGTAGGGGATGAAGGTGTAGTTCCCTGTGCACGTCTGGAGAGACATCAGGCGAGTGAGCTTCACTAAAATTTAGCTAACCGAACGGCATAAAAGGGCTCATGGGTGGCCTGGCCATGCTGTGATTCTATAACCCAGATTTACCATGATTTAAATCATGGATTTAAATTAAAAAACAGACAGAAACAAGTCCCTAGTTCACTAAAGTTACTTCCTTATGTAGTAATGTATGTATCCTTATGTAATTAGTTCCTTATGTCTGTTCCTTATAAACTGTAATGAAAGTAGGAAAATCACTAGGGGAGGAATTAGACCCTTATTCTGATTTTAATGTGCTTTCAGGCATCAACACAATGACAGATGTGCTGAAACAAAACAATTCACTTTCAGAACAAAATGCAGACCTTGCAGGAAAAGAAACCTTAGTGAATGAGGGGGTGAGGGGGGTAGGGGGCGGGGAATCAATACCTGTGACCAAATGCAGCCGCTAAACCCCATCACATTCCTTTTCACACATCCCAACATCACAGGCCATTGTAGCGACACATTCTGCTAAAATAACAACGGCGGGCTCCACACTCTCCACTAGCATGCAACAAAAGGGCAGGGCCCTGGGGCCCAGAGGGTAAACACACCCATCAGAACAGCCTGCACTGTTTCACTGATCTCTTAATGATACCCTAGGGGCAGAACTGGCCTTACACCATTCGACTGATGATAATCAATTCAAAATAAGTCTTTAGCCTCGTGTCAGGTTTTGTTTGCATGTGCCATTTGTGGCGAGACGTATAGCAGGAAGGATCTGTTACACAATAAATCTACGCTATAACAGACATTTTTTTTCTTTTGAGTTCAATAGTCATAGTTTTTTTTTCTTCTTCAATGAACATCTGCAGTTCTCTAAAACCCTGCCTCTTCAACAGCCAAAAACGCCAGTCTGAAAACAAATGGCTGTTTTGACCACCTGCATCCTGCGATTTGCAGACCCTATTCTAACCTCTTTGTTTCACTTACAGGCAGATCACATGCCCAATGAGGGAAAAAAAACACCCCTGTAACCTTCCAGATGAATGGTTTCCTCATATTACACAGTACTGATGACATCATGGACAGGTTTTTCAAAAATAACCCTGTGACAGTCACTTGCATGCACAAGTTACAAAATGCACATCTATTTTTATCCTCTGCATGCTATTCATGCTCACCCAGATCACATATCAGCACTTCGAAATAACAAAAAAAAAAAATTAAAGACACACTCTCATTGTACTGGTGCCATGCAATTCTTGTCCTTTACCTGAAAAACCTTTCCAACACGGTCTCATTAGTTATTAGGTAATGGAACTTCCCTAAAGCAATGACTGTAAGGGGCAGATTAAAGAAAAGACAATGTTGGGATACTGCAGTTACAATAATTAAGGTGGAGAGCAGGACAGGATCTGACCTGCCCAATGGCGTCAGAGGTCCTCTGAGAGACCTGACCTGAAAGCCACTCGGTGACCTCAAAGGGATCCTCCTATACGTTCACGCTTTTCAAGAACAAAGGCCGTCGGGTCTTTACCTACAGCATTTACCAAAGCACTCTTTGCGGTTGCCATTCTGCATTCAACAGTTGGTAGGGTTTGAATCTACCTTGAGATCAAACTCAGGATGCTGTGTTTGAACTCCTCTGAATTTGTCACGGACACTCTCCACCTCTTCCTTTCCAGATAAAACAAAATGGCACATGCCTAAATGTTTGCTTTAAGCCCATCAATAACACTAACAAAGAGCATTATTTGCTAATGCCACAGAACATACAGTATCTCCAAAGCACTGGCTGCTCTAATTAACTACACTTCCAATGTGCATTTCCAGTTGCTGTAAAACAGTAAGAAGAGGAAGTGAACATGCAGACTGCATAACGTCAGAACTTCTAGCCCAAAGAGAGAAACAGCTGATGTGTGCTATTTACTGTGCATATATCTATAATCCACGCAAAGCAAACACTCAACACTGGCAACACTGACTATACTTCATGACCGAAGCTATGCAGCTGTGCTACACTTTAAAAAAGCTTCCAGCATTGATTTCTCAGTCTATCAAACGGTTAAGCCTCCTGAGTTTATTTATTCTGATCGCTGATTTGGCCACGCAACGTGAGGACGTTGAGCAGGGAGTGAGAGAGACGAGCTGCCTCCAGCAGAAATCTCAGAGCAGCACGCTTTTCTCTGCACTCGACGCCTCTCCTCACATGATCTGGCCGGGCACAGAACGGCCTGTATCTCGCCGCACAAAGCCACCTTATTCCACTTCACAAAGCCACTTAGTCCAGTTAAGCCTTTGGCTGTGAGGTAACCCCGCTCCCATCTGCTGCGGCTACCACCCCTCGCGCACGCAGTCATTACAGGGACACAGAGAGCCGCGGTCACATGCAAAGGGCTTCCCATCTCTGGAATTTCTAATGCCGTTAAACTTGTCCTCCTTTTCTCACATTTTAATCCCCAAGAAATGCACACCCTTCGCCGGGTTCTCTGTAAATTTGCTCCACCTTCTTTGCAGCCAGAGCAAACAGTTTGTTTGGGCCGACCGGTCTGAGATTTGTGCACTTTCGGCAGCCGGCAGCAGTTGAGGATGTCGTTAACATGTCTGTCGGATGCTGCCGAGTGTTTTTTTTTCATTCTGATGATTTTGGGGGGGGGAGGGGAGAGAGAGAGAGAGAGAGAGCAAGTCTGTGAATGTGCACCAGGTGGCCCTGGTGCCTCCCCACCTAACCCGTCTGTCACAGGGGCAGACAGACGGTGCTCAGGCCAACGCTGTGTCCGCAGCAGCAGTGGCAGGAAGTCAAATCCCGCCCCCCCTCCCCCTCCCCCATTCTCCTGACTGACAGCAACCCAACTGTTATACAACTATATACAAATACAAGCATACAGAAGTTGTCTACATATAATAGATTGTGTGGAATGCAATATGATATGCTGCAGAAGGAGAGGTACTACAGTAAGGAAAAAAAAATTAATAAATAGAGGCGCTTTAGATTAGATGTAAAATTCTCAGTGATGTTAGGCTGTCTATGTGACTGGATAGAGAGTAGGGGCTTGAGATCCCATTCGGAGAACCTGGAGCAGGAATGTAGCATGGTGTAGTGTCATTTCATTCACATACAACCACAGTAAGTGTAAATTCAAAAGGAGAAGGATGGGTTATAATCCTCTAGAGCATAGCTGTACAGTAATAAATGTGGTAATGTGTACTTACAGTGTTCTTCTGACAAATGATCTCCTAAAAGAGAAAAAAAATTAAATTAAACAAGTAATTTAGGTTGCTCCACTTCAGATTTTCACACCAAAACTTATATATTTATTTGGGAGACTTTCAACATGTCTCTGTGTTCAAGTTTAGTTTGAACATTTCAATAAAATTTAGACCGTTAGGGAACAGGATATTAACTGGATGGAGACTTCCTCCAACATTTAAATATAAGCAAATAAAGCTCTGTCTGAACACACAACCGGCTCAGTCTGTTTATTAAAAGATTATTCCTGACAGAGCTGTCCACATACATCAAAGTTAGTACAGCAGTCACTGAAACTAGAAAGAAACCAAAGTCTGTCTGACGGTGGCCTGATAGTAATCTGTGAATGAAAGAAGCACAGAAAAGGAGGCCTTTTTGCAACAGTGGCGCAAACCTCATGGAGGTCAAAGTTTATCTAGATAAGAAGAATAATATTTTTGTTGGAGCACACCTAGTAGAACAACACTGTTAAACAGGTAATAGAAAACAATCATTCCATCTCAGGAAAACACACATGTCGCGTACATGGATTAACGTCCTGTGAAAAGGCACAATTCAACACTCACTTCCTGGTTGGCCCACAGATGGACGCGCTACAATGAACATAAGGGTCTTTGTGGTTTAGTAACTGTCCAAGTGTAATGGTCGACTTGGAGGAAAGCCCAAACCATGTTTTATCAGCAATGGCTTGTTTGTGATATCATCTCTCAGCGACAGTACAGACATAACCTCTTCAGCTGATCAGAGGGACCTGTGTCTGCTGTGACGGACAAAGACGGACAACAATGCTTGGTATTGTAGATGGTTTGATTGACAGAGTGCGTGTGTGCGTGTGCGTGTGCGTGTGCGTGTGTGTGTGTGTGACTGTACGTGTGTACGTGTGCGTGCACTTGCGTGTGTGTGTACGTGTGTGTGTCTGTGTGTGTGAGTGTGTCTGTGTGTGCGTGTTCCTCACTGTCCCTTGCAGCTACCGCTGTTCAGTAGTCTGCACGGGTTGGTCCGGCACTGGGGGGGGGGATTCCCCTGGCATTTCCAGGCACGTCACTAACTTTGAAAAACAGCACGAGGCAAATGCTACACCTTTCACATGGCCGCGCCTGCAGGATCATAGGAGGATTAAGCTGTATCAATACTGACAGTCCGAGGCATTCTGAACTCCCTCTCTGTCTCCAGGCTGTGAGTCAGAGAGTCAGTATGTGAGAATTCCCCCGGTCTCCAGTTCAGTTCGGATTGATTCTGAAGGACTGAGGAGAGGTAAACAGCCCTATTTCTTTTAACAGGCCTTGAATTCAGCATGTTTTGCACCTGAACAAATGCTGTAGCACTAATGCAAACATGTAGGTTTGTGACATGGTGGGATGACAGTATGAGCAGACTCACTCACTCGCTGCCGTGTTGGACTGCATGCAGTGTGAGAACATAATTACAGGTACAACCCGTCCAATAACCATGAACACAACCTGGCGAATAGCGTTACAGAGATAACAATTAACCCATGTTATACAGTGCCAGTGAAAAGTTTGGGCACACCTACTCATAGATGGGTTTTTCTTTATTTTTGACTATTTTTGACATTTTAGAATAATAGTAAAGACATCAAAACTATGAAATAACACAAATGGAATTGTGCAGTGGCCAAAAACGTGTTAAACAAATCAAAACTCTCTTATATTTTAGATTCTTCAAAGTAGGCAAAAAATATATTTTTTAAAAGTAATTTTTTTGGGGAAGGAATTTATACATAGGCATCAACTTCATTATTTACATTTGTCTGAGAAACACATTTCAAGCATTTAAGCATAAGCCTTTGGATCAAAATGCCTTTGAACGCACGTTTCCCACTATCTTAATCAGGTGTGTCCAGACTTTTGACTGGTGATGTACAACGGAAAGCAAGAGCCACACGTCTTGTTGTGGGTGCGGAGGGAAAGGTCTTGCCTGTAGAGACTGCAGGGAGTCAGAGTTGGAGTCGCAGTAGAGGATGATGTTGTTGGCCATGCTGAAGCTCTCCCTCACGCCCAGGTGGTAGAAGAGGGAGGGCTGGCGAAACGCGTCTGTCATCTCCACAACGGCGATGTCTGCGAGCAGGGACAGAGGGACACCCATCAGCCTCAAAACGGGGACAGCAGGGCAGACAGCCATCTTTCTTTGGCATGTTAAAAAAGGTAGAAAATTTTTGACAAAAAACCGCACCCTCGCCCACATGAATATTTCCTTTTACACATTTTACACACCGTGTTCAGTATTCTATTCGTGTTTGCAGTTCATAAGAAGACAGGTGCTTGGGATGAACTGCAAACGTAACCACGTGTAGTCTCACTCTCTAAGACGTAGCAGCAGGGAAAGGCTGCCATCTTCCTCAGTCATGTTAAAAAATGTAGAAAATGTCTGACAAAAAACAGCACCCTGAGGCACATGAATATTCCAAATTAGCAGTTTAAACAAATGCTGTGGTCAATATTCTATTCATGTCTGCAGCTGATAAGGAGACAGATGTTTGGAATGAACCTCTCTGAGAGGTAGCAGCCTCATGAACAGACACTGAGAGAATAGTGCGTGACATTTTATGTCGAAATGTCAATTACACAGTTGCAAAACATGTTGATCTTACGCTACGCTAGTAACAACAAAAGATACTGAATTTGAGGTTTGCACCACAGGCATGACATCATCAAACACATACCTCCAATGCTGCAGTCTACATTCAAAAGTGGGTGCTTTTGCTTGCCACTAGTTTCTGAAGAAGTTACCAGTAATACAGTGCCTCACCGCTTTGCTAGCTAGTTACTTTCACAGTGAATGATTGTATGCTGTTTTGCATTCAGAGCCCTCAAAGCATGTAAAAGCTCAGGGTCTGCCCAAAATCTAGGTTCAGACAGTGCAAATAATAAAATAGATTTGGTTCATAGTGCCCTAAGCAGACCAAGTGCACACCACTAGGCCATATTAACCTTTTTGCTCTGGATGTGATTGCCTGAATAGATATTACTAAACAAAATATGCTACTGTTCTGACAACACTTTGTCCTCTGCACAGAAACAACGAGTGACAAGAAATATTTTCTTTATTTTTAAACAGATTAATTTAAGGCATATTTGCAACAACACAAAATTTTGCGATGCAACAAAGCTTCTCTGTGTCGTGTGGCACTGTAACACAATATCACTGTGAAGTGTGCTTAACTAAACAGAACATTACTCATTGACTGGTTAATTGATTAAATTATTGATTACTTGATTAAATGACTTAACTCCCGGATGAAATGACTGAGTGATTAAAGGTCAACACGTGCTGCTCACTTAAGCTTTTACTCTGATCACTTCATACCCACATTCTTGCAAAATGGAATATGATGATGCATGCGATAAAAGTCACTGTATCACTTTAAAAAAAAAGACCATATGCAAATATAGAATTAGCCGGAAATAGCGTTTGGTAAAATGCAGCACAACTTCTGCAGCTGCTGTCCCAAACATGAATTTAAGTAACTCGCAAGTGGTGTGTCTCTCAGACTTTCATGAGCAACTATTCACACCATTATTGTAAATGTGAAAAAGCGGGATTCGTGAAGGATCTCAATAATTAAATTAAGAACACCATGCATTTCAGGATTTGTGAATTCAATTCAATAGTTATATTCAGCACACTATAGGCTTCACTTACAGGAGGAGGAGTCTACAAAGCACACTGAACTTTTGCTAGACCCACAGACTGATATCAGCAAAAGCGAAACTGTCTTTGTGCTGTGGGTTTGCAATGATAGATAACACCTCGTCAGACCCCACCTCATCATGCACTGCCAAGATTTCCTCTCTGGTTCGATTTCAACAAACAAAACAGAGAGTGCAGAGAGTGTCAGCAGCCTACCAGCCCGATCAACTGGCTGCCTGCAGAACTGCACCTCAAGCGCTGTCAATGGGGGTGCTGTTTCGGGGAGCCCCGCGACTTTGGACGGAGGTCAAAAGCCGAAATCTGCACATGCAACCAGGAACAACCATCGGAAGAGATAAGGCCTCCCTCCGGCTGTTACCGCGGTGACCTGCGGCAGCTGGCTGACCTGGGCGAGATCTACGCCTTCTGAAAGTCGGGCTGTTGGAGGGCCAGCCCCGGAGTGCCGGGCGGTCCCGCCCCTTCAGCACATGTAAATGCCACCAGGATGTGGTTTCTTCTGGTGGGGCTTAAGGGTGCTTTTCACGAGGCAGGGCTTGCCAATTTCCCTTCCTCCCCGGAGGGATTGTGAGAGATGCCGAGGCGGAGCGGAGGCGAATGACACGAAATTATTGAGCTGACGGGCTACACCTGAAATTTTCACACTGCCGTGCTGTCCCCACTGTGAACGCCTTCTGTTCCACTTTCTCGTCCTCGAAGAGCAGGTGCACACCATTCGAACCTCAGAGCCAAACAGGGCAATACTGACCCCCTTAAATGGATCCACCATGATGAATCCGCATTTGCCGAGGGCTTGAGTCTGTCAGAAATTGGGCGTTGTCTGACACTGCCACATAAAGCTTTGAGTGCACACTATTCATGGTACGGAACCTTTTTTTTTTTTTTAAATACTTCTGCAACGCATTGCCAATTTTCTTGTTCTTTGTTGCCTTATTACAGCAATTTCCTATAATGTTGACATCAAGGTGGAAAATGCTAAAATGTTATACGCATAAAATTACATATAAGGAGAAAGGCGACATTAATACAGAGCTACAGCTTCTTTGACTAGCCATGCTAAGCATCTAGAGCCACATGTTAGCAAAGGAAACTAAGCGACTAACCAGACGGCACCGACACATCCTCACACTGACTAGTCGTGGGATGAACACTTCAGCATCGCTCTGTGCTGATGGCCGTGCGACATGCTAACACAATCTCCCCTTAGCAAAGCAGCTACCTGCAGCTAACTCCCTGGCCACGTGTGGTGCTACGGGGACATAAACACACTTCACAGAGTGACTGAATCATAAGTAAAAAATTAAAAAAAAAAACATTAAAAAAGGTTTCACGTGAAGCTGCTTTTTGATTTCTGTGGGTCTGGCTTTGCTGTGCTGCTCACCCCACAATAAACCTGTTATATTTAATTCTGGCACTTTACCAGATGTTGTGCGTGCCTCTCCCTCACAACAGCTTCCACAGACCAATAGAAGGGGGACAGACACCTAACGGCCGACAAACGCACGCTAGCGACAGGAAAGCAGTAAAAAGATTTCAGCCATTTAAATTCATCTCAAACCATGAGCAATCAAGGCAGACACCGCTGCTGGTTAAACACCGTGCGGTTCATAAGACACGCAAAGTGAAGTCCGTTATTACCACACCTGTGGTTGGAAAGGACTACTTCAGTCCAGTTCAATTTACCGGAAATGTCCCGTGGAGCCTGTGTCACTACACTGTGGAAAAAAAGCTCAAGGAGTTTGTTTAAAATGGACACGTGCAAGGCTTTCCAAAGATATTGACATTAATGAGGTTGGGAAAAATTAAATGGGGACATATAAACATAATTCATCTGCAAAAAAACCCAAAAAAACAAGCAAGACCCATGTTGAAGCTTCTGATGGGCAAAGTGCTTGAGAGTTTGAATGGTCACTCAGTTTTACTGGCAGAACTTTTCGTTCATCTTTCTTTTCTACTGGCATACAATGTGCAAGGATAGAACACATTCAATTCTTTCACATCCTGACCATGCTGAGGGCAGACAGAGATGTCCTTTAAATTGTATGTGTCCTCGGCAGCTCAAGGACTGAAGTTTTGCAAGTCCTCAATTCCTCTGCTTGTACACGCAAGATAAGAAATTCGGTTTGATTGCCCGATGAGTCACAGAGAGAGAGAGAGACCATTGTCCACCTACCAAAACACACACGTAATACAGGTTTATGGCCTTAAAGATACACTCGCTGTTACATACAGAAGCAGCGGCATTGACGTTCAGAGTACTTGTGCAGGAGTGCTGAAGAGGACCCTGTTGTTGTCAGTGTGATGACCTACATTAACCATTTCCTGCACTGTCATTGCCAGATGATCGTGAGCACAATGACCGCTTGCAGAGATGACAACACTGTGGGTCAGAATGAACAACTCAGGCCCTTGCTGAGCTCTGGACAAAGCTGTTTCTTTTAATTTGATCGACAAAGATGGAAGCATTCTGATTACATCACGTTACATTATTGTCGTTTAGCAGACGATCTTATCCAGAGTGACTTACATGTTATAATTTTTACATGTGATCCATTCATACAGCTGGATATATACTGAAGCAACTGTGGGTCAAGTAGCTTACCCAAGGGTACAGAAGCTGTGCCCCAACCTTTTGGTTACGAGTCCTGCCCCTCACCACTATGCTACACACTTTCTGTTTTTTCCCCAACTGCCAGAAATATCTCTGAAAAACAACCCTGACTGATTTTTTAAATGCTATTTAAAACAAAGGCTGAAACTGAGTATTCCCACTGAGTTCAGCGTTACCATCACCCAGCACTATTCTGTGGGTGATTCAGAGACGGGAGTGGAGTTGGGGGGGGGGGGCAGCACACAGCCTGAAGAGCCTAGATCATTACTGGGTCCCTTCCTTTCAGTACACTGACCACAGCTCTTATAATGCATAGACATCTCTTTGAGGGAAGTGAGATGCAATCAACTCAAGACAAGAGCAGGGAGAGCCCTCATTACGCTAACAGGACATGGTCTGAATCTAAGGTTTTTTTGGTTGCCTTTCATTGATGAAAATCTGATCTCCTGTGTTCAATATTCTGGGGGCCCTAATCAGACACTTTGATCAAATCCATAACCTCCTTATGTCCTCTTCTTGTGCGCATAGAATGTGAAACATTGTGCTTTCATTTTCAGGCATGGGATATTGAGGTTTCCTTTCTGCAACATCAGCAAAACCTCAACGACACAAGTCTCTGTACCGTGAACGCGTGCAATTTCTTAATTTACTCAAGTCAAAGCCTGCCAACGGCAGGTGGGGAGGTTTCAGTTTTGCGGATTCCACAGGATGCTTGTACGACCGATGATATTAACACAGACGGAAATGACTGCAGTAGCCTTCTGCTGCTGCCAACTCTATAAACGGCAATAAAAATGAATAATCATATTTCTTTTATGGCTCATCTTTACAATCTACACCGATATGACTATGGCACATATTACAGAATATTACAGAATATATTACAGAATGTAATACAGAAGAAAAGGAGAATGCTATGTAACACTCAAAACTCATTACGGATGACTGCAACTTAAAGTGCTCATCACATCTCAGTAAAACATTGTGCATGGCACTATGAAGAATTACTGCCTCTTCTTAGAAGTCGCACTGCAGGGAGAGGAAAATGTAATTGCGTGGATATAAGGCGATGAGGCTGTGTGTAAAGACATTACTCAGACGTGTGCACACTTTCCCGTAATCACAGAGGAATGCGAGGAATTTCGGAAGGGCAGCGCCAGTGGCTTTCCCAGGAGCTCTCTCTCCCCAGACGGACAGAATGAGCCCCTTTATGGAAGGGACGTGTCCGGCTGCAGTTTTCCATGAGGACGCGAGAGAGTTTGTGTGTCTGGTACGGGGCAATGAAGTGACGCACAGCACACAGAAATATGCCCGGCCACTGCCAAATTTCCAAAAAAAGTGACACAGTTCCAGAAACATTCCTCGCCGAGTGAGCACGCTTCTCTACCAATGGATTTATACACAGCATTTTCTATAGTACATTTCAGATCTATAGACTATACTATCCACTATATATACAATAATTCTGAAACAGTCCAAACTGTTCTCACAGTAAAGAAAGATGCGCACTGAGAAGTCAGCACATGGACATGTTTTCAGTTTTTACTGCATGTTTGTACAGAAGCTGTCGCAGTGAGGTCATGAAAATATAGTCTCTGACTGTTTTCCAAGTTTATATGTCATAAACTTGTGGGGTGGAGCCTTCCAGCATTACACTGGCTGAGGAAAAGAGGGAAAAACAGTGCAGACAGCAAGGGCAACATGTATGCAGCATCTAAAACCGCACCTTCTCAAATGCAAATCAATTTCTTTTGAATGAATAATGTGGATAAACATATATGGGTATTACTACTTCACCAGAGATCTGAAAGAATGACCAAAACAAAGAAAGAAGCCACAAAAGAGAGAGAAGAGCATGCAATTAATTTCACAGCAATGCCTGCCTGGGTTTCCAAGAAGTCAATTAAGCATACTGTACTTGCTTGCTTGTTTTGGACAAAACTTTGTTTGCATAACTACTTGAACAACTCAGATGTTCAACTGCTCCACTTAGGCCCTGAATTGTTTTGTAAACCCAGTCTTGGGCAACATTCAAAAAGCACCGGGACAAGGTTTGTCAGCTTAGTGCTACAAATACGCCCTTACACAAAACTATGCATTACAGTTAACAATTAGCATTCAGTGGTTTACATGACCTTCCCAAAATAGTACTTTATTTTTAGAACTGAATGTGATACACCGAAAGGAGACAATGCAAGTTTCCAAAAAAAAAAAAAAAAAAATTACACAGAATGGGACAACTCTGTCTCTGGTGCCAGAACTGTCTGGCAGAATGCTTTATTTTGGTCGTTTCTATTCACACTAAACCATTACAGACTGTAAGCGACATGCTCAATATGAAACATGCAGGAAAGAATGTGAACTTGCCAGTGGCTTATACAAACATAGGAATTTTACATGAAGTTAGCGATTGTCTGAACTTGCACTAGATGTTCCGATTTTTGCCCGATAGCAACAGTTGACATATTTTACACAGATTTGAAATGAAAGCTAAACACGTTCCAGTGTATTCTTGAAAGATAATTCAAAGATCTACCTTCTATGACCCTCAAAAGAGCCCACACTGATAACTCACAGATAGCCGGATGCGTGTAAAAACACCCAGACGAGTAATGTAGTTTGTGTAGTAAAGTGATGGTTTCGACATGCTTCTAGTGATGACTAATTACGCATGCACAAGATCCTTCTCTTATCACAAATGACCTTATTCTCATGCCCAGAACTGAGAAACTGATCATGCACAACATACATAGGTACTGTATGTACATTATTGTACAGTTTAAATCAAAATAATTTCAGTTATTTCGTGAGATATTGCCCACTTTATAAAGCCATGGCTCTGAACACAGGCTTGACTTCTCTGGTTCCTACGTTTCCTGCCTCTTTTGTTCTCCGTGATGCACTCCTTGCCTTTAGGAAGAGGAAGTGGAGACTATGGAATATCCCCATATGCTCTCTCCACCTCTTCAGAAGACTGTTGCAAGAGTCAAGAAGGCAGTGATCATGCTCTTGCAATGTCAACTGGCATCGAGGAACTAAGGCGGAGTAACTAAAAAGCTGAACTTTTTTTCTCTAAATATTTTACAAGATAGGTGTTACAGTTACTCCCACAAGATTCACAGTACCCATTTTTCTTATTACGCCCCATTGAAATTCACTGTGTATTCTATTGTGTTGTGACTCCAAGTAATTGTTGTAGTTGAATAATGTCAATTCTTATGTTGTTTTTTGCTTGACTCGTTCAAATGAAATATTTAGACAGCATTAGCATAATAAATGATTCTGTCCCAGTGTTTTTGGTGAATACATGCAGTTCATTCTTATCAGTAACATTCCTGATATCACTGAAATATAAAGCACAGTATTACCATTTCAAATATGCATCAAGTTCATTGCTCATTACTTCCAGACAAAGTTTTTACATTGTGTCATACAGCTACAAAGCTAGAATCAATCATTTTGGTCAGATTATAAGCAAATACCTTGGTCAGATTATAAAATCTTGTGTACTTGTGACAGACAGTTTACGGACTTAAAGAATCAAGGGAATCCTAATTTTGAGGATACATCTTTACTATCATATGGGAATATGTTTTACAAAGAGCATGAACTCATAGTAATGAGTCACTTGTATGCATTTAAAGCTTTAAAATGGAAGGTATGAGGGGTAAATTGTCAGTGTGTATAAATATTTAAAAAAAAAGTGATCACAACTCTTGAAGTGAGGGTCAGGCTTCCTTCTTTGTGAATATATTCAGTGTGTGACTAAGGCTTTGCCAGTGTATGATGGCTGGCAAATCATGCCATCACTGAGTGATTGATCCAAAATAATTTCCCACTGGGCCACATAACAGGAGAGATGGGTACTGCTGCCAAAGTGACTAAATGCCATGCCGTACGCTCTGAAAAATGTAAACAGCTGAAGCAGTAACAGCATACCTCAACCAGTGATAACTGACTTTTTTTTTCTGACGGACACTTGTTGCTTAGCTTACTTTGTTTCTGTGTCACAAAGACAACTCCTCCTCCTCCTGAGCTGTGTGTGAACCACAGCCCAATTCTCCTTGACGTCAAGCTCTCCGTCCCAAATGGGACACCCGTGTAAACACAGATAAACAACTTAGCAGGGGTCCAATAAGGACAAAGACAGGCCAATGCAGGGCAAAATGACATTGCGTGTGTGCGCCTGCATTGGAATCCCCGCTCAGTCCGAAGCGTTCTCAGAAGGGGCCACCTCCATTTGGCATGCTCCATACCAGCGCATTATGCCTGCAGTGTTCATCTCTGTAATGCTGGTCTATTTATGCTTTTAAAATCTATTTTTAACCGTTCAAAAGAAAAGTTAGCAAGGTCGACCCTTCACCAAACAACAAACAGGCTTTATTTTGCCCCTGGCATTTCTGACGGCTTTAACCGCTTCGTGCCATCATGTGAGCCTGTTGGTCGCTCTTCATTTTTGCAATTAAAATGCGGTTTAGCGGCCAGTGTTTCCAGATGACATCATACTCAACGCTGCCTTTTCCTGCTCCGAGGGCCTCCGGGGACGCAGAGCGAAGCTTCTTTTCCTCCGTTTGGGCCCCGACCGGGGATGGAAGGCAACGGCGGGGAACGAGGGGGTTCGAGGATGACGGCTGGGCTTTAAATAAGACTGACTCACACTGTCTTCCTGAGAGAACGAACTGAAATAGACCCCGTCTACTTTCCGTTTTTGCCGGTTTCCTTGATTCCACCCGGGTGAATCGGGTTGGTCTCCTACTATGTCAGATCTGAGCACGCGAGGCAGCTGTAGGTTCAGGATCCCTCCCGCCTTAGTCATGGTGCCTTCGCAAAGTGGAAACTGGCCGAGTAAACGCACTGTGAGGAATTAAACACTGGGCTACTAGGTCATGTGGAGATGACTGATAATGCACCGAGCGTTGCTTCTACGTGCCAGTCATCATTATTTTCTGCAAGCCTTAACACACAAACCCAGAGATTAATGCTGAGTGGTGTACGCCAGCATGCAGGTACCAAGGTGCCATCCCTCGGCACTGATTTCTTCAGCAGAGTAATGGAGATTCGGCACAAACAGCCTCCGTTATACCAGCAGACACGGGCTAACCTCCATTGCCAATCAGCGACTGAGTCATACAGCTGAACAGCGCAAAGTCAGTGCATAGCAACAGTGCATTTGTGTTTCTGTAGTGCGTGGGGCGGTTGCTTCCCTCGGATAATGTATGGTCAGATGAGATACTGCAGTCAACAAAAGCCATTAATAAGCAAATAATGGTGCTTTTTAGATATTAAGAAGTCATCTATTCCCCGGTCTCACATACAACAGAATTAAAATATGCTCCTGGCACATGGCACAAAGCTTTTCCCACACACTGGCATTTTTCAATACTGGGTCAGCAGCATAATTTCGGTTTGGGAGCTGTGAGTATTTTGGAGTTGATTTTGTGCCTGCCTTTTTAAGCAGGGAGTTCAATAGACACACGCTGCCTCCTCATTGCTATTTCTGCAAGTGTGCACCATGCCTCATCTTATCTGACATCTGGCAGGTATGTTGCTGCAGTATCCTGGACTGGCGGAACACAGTCGAACCATGGTACCCTGTGTCCTCAACCTCGGGCTAGGCTTTGGAAGCTGGAAGCAGGGTGAAGGTGATTACTCTAATGCTTCCTTTGTTTCTCTCCACCCAAATTAAATAGATCTTAAATGTAATTATTAACCATGATGGCAAAAAAAATGGCATGCCAAAGGAGTGACAGATCCACTAACACGCACACAATGGGGGCCATTAATCTACATGTGCACTGCCCACACAGAACGGAGGTCCCTCTTGACGTTCAGCTCTGGATGAGGCCCTTTCCCTTCATCCAATTTTGATCCAGGCCCTACAATCCAACTGGTATTAAATGCCCTGACATGGATGGAATCAGACAATGCAGCGTGGACCCAAGACCAATCAGAAAACGTGATGAACTAAGTAAGTCTACCCAGCCGTGACCAGGTGCTTTCACCTGTCTGTGCCTTCGCGGCGAGAACACTTGTTCGTTGCAACATGTTCCTTCAGTTGCCGTTCCACTGGTTCTGCATTCAAAGGGATGAATGGGTAAGTACAGTGGGGGACAGAGATAAGGTTACGCAAGGTTTTCCAGTAGGGAGTGGGCTTCCTTTGTTTACAGTTAAGTTCATGTAAAGCTGCTATTTCTCTTCATTTGTGTTCCATATGTGGAATGTCTCTTTATTACACTCAATGGAAAAAAATGGCTACACTGGAAAACTCAAGTCCTTCCAGTAAAGCTTGTCTGCATTTGAACTTATGTGCAGAAGTTTCCCCCAGCTCCAGTATAAATTATGTGAAAACAACACAGAGGTCCTGTGGAAAACTGCCAAAAAACATTCTGTTGACACAACCAATTATGTTATGACAACCAACAACATACCCCCCAGCTCTGAAACGTTGACTTTCTCCTTTCACCTACATAATTTGGCTTTCCCACCACACTTGAATATGTTTCTCTGCATAAAATTGTTGAAGTTAATGATACCAGAGGACTAAAAATGCGTAATATGACATACACAAGAACACAGGCTGCCACAATGCTATTGTGGGAGTTGTCTGTTTCGTTTAATTTTTTTTCTGTCTTTTATTTAGGACTGCTACACACTCCCGTAAATAAGGAGCAACACTTATGACTAAATGCATCTAAATTAACATGTAGGCTGTAGTACTCGAGCGGTCATTTGAAATACCAATACATAGCCACTGGATAATGCAAAAAAATTGGAATTATCAATGTAGTGGAGAACATACGTGTTTGCTTAATCTGAATACACTTAGTTAAAGATGAGATAATAGGGTATCATTGACATTATATGAACCTGATCCTCACTTATCCATTATTCAAAGGGCACTGGACTAGAAACCACGCTTCAGAAACTGATACGAGCCTCGTCCTTTCTAGATAGCTGAACCACTCCAGAGTGAAGTAGTCTGGCATTTTGCAATGGCACCGTACTACCTGTATCTGCTGTACTTTCATAGTGAAAACATTGTTTCTGTTAACGTTTATGCGTGACAAACATAATGTGCAACTAAATCAAAATTCACTGTTTGTAACACCATGGGACTTGAGTGTAAGACGGAAGTCGGGACTCATAACTCATGATGTAAACTTTTGTTGGCTGCATGCAATCGGATCAGCGGGTCTGTGCTTTCGACCCGTCTGTTTACGTGCATCGCTGCGTGTCACCACGTCTTACCTGCATTGTAGAAACGATCCAGCACGGCCGTTTCCCCAAAATCGAGCTTTCCGAAGTGCACGGTCTCCAGCTTACTTCCTACGGTGTCACACGCGTCTTTCAAACACTGCAAGGCCATGTTCTCGGCAGCGTGAGCCTGGTTAATTTCGTTGTTGATCACATATGCCACCGTGACGGGTCTGCTCTTGCATTTCCCCGTTGACAGCAAACCGCCGCCGCTCTCGGAGCAGTTTATGACACCGGGACTGATGCTCCCACTCACCACGGAGTCCTGCCAAAAAGTCCCGGCTGCGGGAATTACGGTGGCACTACTGGTGCCACCTTCCCGGGGGCAAGCGTGGATGTCACGATCGCCTTCAGCGTCTGAGGACGGAGCGAAAGAGGGAACCGAGACGGATATCTCTCCGGGGTCTTGATTCATTTTCGAATCGTTGAACATCTATCAATTTCGGCGTTGTTTCAGACAACAGCACACAGTTCCCTCAAGATAGTTAGCCAGCTAGCTGTCCCGTTTTCAAAGGTGTAATCCATGCAACGTTACGTATTTTTCCACAGCAACAGTGTGCACATCGCTGTTGCACAGTTTATCCATTATTCTTAATCTGATTTCACAAGGCGATCTGAATAACTGGGTTTATTAGATAACCACGCTTGAAACACAGTCAAAATAACTAGTCGGAAGTGCATGGTCTACTGGTATTTCGAGAACAGAATCCTCCCTATGGGTGGATGAAATTGTGCCAAGCGCATATTCATCCACACAGGTAGATAATCACAACTCTGTTGACAGGCGGCCATGCGCTTCAGCTACTACACCTTAATCTTCGAATGCACGACCAGCCATCTTCCTGGATTTGTCCACGCAAATAAGACAGTTACCGTCTAGTGTCAACATTCTTGCGGGTCTCCACGCCGCGTTCTTAGTTTCAAAAGTTGCCCAGGAACGCAGGTTTCAGCGTGTGCATAAACCCCCCGTCAAAACCGTACAGTGGTCTTCGGAACGGCCATCTTCCTAGAAAGCAAAAGGAGTTTTTTTCTTGAATCCTTTAGTCGGTGCTACAGTCAGCGCGCAACCACTCGCACAAGTTGGGAAATCGTTAGGACTACCGATCGCGTTCAGACACAGTCCTCCGACCCTGCCCTACTTTCGTTATCTTTGCTACTCAGACACACGCACACTCGGAGGGGGCTGAACCTTACTACAGAGGCGGTAACGTTACCAAATTTGGAGCGGATGAGTATCTACCCCTTTAAAGGAACAGTATGTTGGTGCACGTCCTCACCTACGCGCAGAGTTGGGTACACAACTCAATGGACGTGTATGTTATTGTTCATATTACATAGATCTACCCGTCCACTGAGTTCTGTGTCCAGCGACCATATGTATTCGGGATACTTATTTACTTCAGGTATTACTGCTGCCAGCAGTATACGCATATGCCATATGCAGGATTTTTATTTATTAAAATAAAAATAGAATAAAGCCAATATTTAAAATCTCAGGTGCAAAATTTAATACGAGTATTTTATTTGCTTAAAATACAATTTAAAATAGTATGTGTGGTCAAGATTGCAGATGTAAACATGAAAAACATGTACGCTGAATGTTACGGCAACAACACATACGCCTGTCCTGGTATTTGCTGACACCTAACGGCATAAAACCGCCACGCGTGTCTTTGTATGTCTTCATTCTGCAGACTGGAGTGTGTCTGATGAGACTCTCAGAAATGTTTATGGTGTTTTTTTTTTATCGCCGTCGATTGTCATGGCTTGCTTTTTTGTGTGTGGAGTGGTGTGACTAGGATAGACTTGTGTGTCCATGAGTTGTCTTTACTGTTTAACAAGGGAAAAACGTACTCATGACTGCGCAGCGGGACTGCGGTGAGTTCAGGCATCAAAGTACTCCCTGTACTTTTTGCTAGCTCCGGTCGATAAACAGACGGAGAGCAGGTAAGTTTATTTTAATGAGTAACCTTACACCGGATATACAACGCGTAGCGTATCTAACACAAACACAATGCCGGGGACAGTCCCCACTGTCGAAAAAAATATTTTATGCTGTAAAAATGGGAAAGCGTGGCATTACAAGTACACGTTACCAGATGACCCCGTGCATGTTTATTATCTACTGTTGAACACTGATCGAGAGAGATAACATCACTCTCAGAAATATGTTTTACATGGCACTTATCTCACATTCTACTTATCTCATATACACTTATCTCACACACACACACACACACACACACACACACACACACACACACACACACACACACACACACACACACACACACACACACACACACAAAACACGCTATTTACTACATTCATAAGGATTGAAATATATGGTGGCTTTTAAATATATTTGGTGATTTATCTAATATATAGTTTGAATTACAATATTAATAGTTTGAATTACAATATTAATAGTTATTTTATACCAGTCGTTTAACATTCCGTTTCAGTCTCTCATCTTCAAGATGTCCCGAGAAAGTCCTCTTTTAAACCGCCAACTTCTTAATTACCAATAATCACTCCATTGTCTAATATTTCTTAATCTCCATTACATTAATTATGGCTGTAATTGACTTGTATTAATGACAGTGTCATTAAAAACCACATGATTTGCCTAGAACACATATTTCAGTGGCAAAATGTCAAACTGTTTATAAATATGTATAGAACAGACCATCATCCACTTTTTAATGACAAGCTTGTCAATATCACAGCACAAAACACAGACACATGAAAGCTCTGTTAATAAGCAGATAAATAAATAGATAATGACCATGCAGGTCATTCAGTTACAGATTTGTGAAATGAAAGCTCTGGTAAAACTAAATTAAATGAAGTCATTAAAACATAAGTATTGTCAGCTGATTAACATGCTCTTTCATTGTTCAGCGGTGCACTACACTGTACTCACTAAAAGGACGGCACACAGGCCATTCAGCACCTACTCATGACTGACAATAGTCACTGCTGCTTTTTGTGTTTATTGCTTCTATAAGAAACTAGGAGGCAACTTTACAGTGTCATTACAGCACTCTGTTTACGAATTACCATGGAATGCACTTGTTCAGAACTGACTTCCAAAGTCACCGAAACAACCTTCAGGAGAGCCTCTGAATCCACAGATGTAACCGTATATTGCATGTGCATAACAGGCATTCTTATCCACAGCAATACACACAGCGTGTAGTTTTTATATGTTATCCATTTATACAGCTGGATATTTACTGAGGCAATTGTGGGTTAAGGACCTTGCCCAAGGGTACAGCAGCAGTGCCCCAGCGGGGAATCGAACCGGCAACCGTTCCTTGCCAGAGGAACTGTTCCTTGCATGCAGTGAACCCCTCTCTCACTGATAATGAAACCAGCAATTTTTGAGTTATGAGCCTAGCTCCTCACCGCTATCCTACACCAGTGTTTCCCCACAACCACTGCCTGGAGGTGGTGTAGGTGATGTAATGCAGTGCATTAATGTGTCTACCTGGAGAATTGCAATCGGCAACAGCATGTATCTATGTGTAATGTAATTGTTTTTTATTGCATTAATTCCATATGAAAGGGTAATTCCCAAGTGGTAGACATAATGACTGTGCCAGAATAACAGACAGGTTACTACTGTAGCTTAGACAAACAGTGCATCCAGAGGCAGCACTTTTAAGGTAGGCCTATATGCAGACTTGTTCATGCACACGGGTTGCACATTGCATTAAGCGCTTAAGATGGCACACACTGGTATGTATTGTCAATTCATGACCATTGTCACACCGGCTCCCAGTCAGCCAGCTCAGCCATGCCCAGTTCTGTTGCCTCATTGTGAGGTATTGTTTGTTGAAACTCTGCCAAGCCTGCACTCTGCCATTCTGTGTTTGGACCACTGTTTTTGACCCTCGCCTGTTCTTTAGACCTTGCTCGTGCTTGGATCTGTTTTTGTACTGCTGCTTTTCATTGCTGACCAAGTTTTCATCCCTGACTACGCTTTGCCTTCCGTCATTAAACATCGTTGACCGCTCTTGGATCCCAGTCTGTTTTCATTACAACCACGTCTCTCACAGCACGCAGAAAAAAAGAGCTCAATTCCATGTGATGAATGAGGCAGTACTTTATGTTCAGCAGGTTTCCTCTCAATTCCTAAGGAAAAAAAGGCAGACAATATGGATGCTGACAAATTTTAGCGCCCTACATTTCTCTGAATGACATAATATTTATTTAATTCACCTCCAAGGCATATGCCTTAAAATGTTTAAGTAGAATGCCAGGATGGTTTATCGATGAACCATTTACTGCAATTAATCTAACACTGTTACATATAGCTAGCAGCCATAGATAGTGCCTAAACCGGCTAATTTAATTATGCTGATTATCTAGCTAAATTCACACGACCAGCTAACTCTGTTTATGCCGGCGGCCAGCTCCAATATTGCTCCATATTGCTCCCAGAAACTGTCTTTCATAAGTACTTGTGGGGACATCATTCATTTAGCCTGAAGTGAAGATTATATATATTGATTGCACAGTAAATGTTTTTGAACTCTTTTCTCTGTTCTGTGAGCCAAGGGCTTTTCTGTTTGTCTGAGCAGCATCCGGCTGGCACCTCCCCATAGACAGATATGTTCATCGTAATGCTGCCAATGTTGTCAGCAGTAAGGACGATATAAGTGTACTTTCTGAGAGTAGTGTTAGAGTCTGCATTTTGTTATTATGTAAACTGGCAACTGCTGGTTTGTATTTCCTCCTCAGTTGTAGGAATTGGTTGACTTCTGGACATTGAGTTTTGTATTTGTATTCATGTAATTTCAGGCGTAATTACAATCTGTGGGGTACAGTGATGGTGGCCCCTGGCAGTCACTTTGGTTCTCTAGGCCAGCGTTTCTCAAACCTCTCCTGGAGTACCCCCTGCCCTGCATGTTTTAGATCTCTCCCTGCTCCAACACAGCTGATTCAAATGATCCACTCGTTATGAACTCCTGAAGCTGCTTAATAACAAACTGATCATTTGAATCAGCTGTGTTGGAGCAGGGAGAGATCTAAAACATGCAGGGCAGGGGGTACTCCAGGAGAGGTTTGAGAAACGCTGCTCTAGGCAGTGTTCAATCAAACCATCCTCCAACCACTTTATTCTGAACTAACGTGTATTGTTTTCATTGTCACACAATCATTTTGTCAATTACAGTGACCGCTGAGCTTGTGGTGATATAATAGAGTGGAAACAATACAGAATGTGTTTGAATGCGGTACTCAAAGTTATGGACATGGCATCAGAGCTTGGTTTAGTGCCGGACTACTACACTGGAATCCAGAAATGAGATGGAGCCAATGTTTGCAGTGATGAAACATCTGAGATTTGGTGCTGTATAAATAAGGGCTATCTCCAACACAAGGCAGGACAAAAGGAGGAAAGTGAAGCAATCAAGCGCATAAGGATGTGTGATCCTAGTGACTTATTCAGCAGCCAGTTAAAAGCTCAGCAAAATGTCTGGTTCTCCCAGAGTTCTCCAATGATCAAGATGAGCTTGCTGGCTCATTTTCAGAGCACGTGTCCTCCAAAAGATGGTTGCAAAGCCCTTCATTAAGTTTCACCCACAGGTCCCACATACCCTTGCTTTTTACTTCAATGTATGTGGTAAAGGTGTATGTGTACAGCAGTGGGTTCCACTGAGGGGTATAGGTTACTGATTTTAATTCTGCCTCAGGTCTTATTTACCTCATATCAACAGCACAATGGCAACAGATCTGGAGAGCGTCACAATATACTTCTTAAGGAAGCTGTCCAGAAAAAAAAAAAATGAAGAGTGTACAGTTTTAGGGATTCATTTTGGTCATCAGCGTGTAGTGTTGGTTGATTTAACGTGATGATTGTAAAGTAAAACATCTGTGGCTATAGGTGTACACTAGTGAAAAACAGTGAGCTGCTATAAAACAGTGAGAACAGCAAGCGGCTGTTTTATAAGAATGTCAACCTGTGTAATGACTTTTCAGCAGTGGATTTTATTTTTATTTTTACTCTTGCCTGTCAGAGGAAATAGTGGACAAAGTGAGAAAAGTGAGAAAAGAAAGGGTAAGGTGTGTGTTCTCAGGGCCTTTGAAAACCTCACTGGCTGCAGGTGGAGGTGAGTCCTGTGCTACTTCCATGCTGGCACTAGGGGGCGATGCTTGATCAGTTTCAGATCACTGTGCAGTGCTTGTAAGACTTAATTTTTCCGCTTTTTACATATGATCGGTAACAATTGAGCACTTATGTACTATACCATCCATAACTGAAGCAATGAGCTTTGACTGCCACTAAGTTGTCCCTTATACATGAGAAATGTCTGTTGTTGCCGCTTGAGAAGTTGACTTGCCCACTGATTTTGATTGTTCAGTATGCATACATTATTCTAGTATGAAAAAGCAGGGTATGCAGCTAGTAATAAACAGAACCTCTTCATGATTTAGAAAGAGAAATTAAAAAGTTGTTGCCTGTAGTTCTTTGTCTCTTTCGTGGGGCCAAAATACTCTGTAGTAAAATGTGTAATACTATAATGTAATATTGTCTGAAATGTTTTTTTTTTCTCCTAAAGAAAAGAGTTTTATAAGCACCAGTGCATATACTGTTGGATTCTGTTGTCAGGAAAATTTCAGCGTTTCAGAGTTCAGTGACCTCTTCAGTGAGCCTAAGAATATATACTAACAGCAGTGACAAATAATGACATCACTGCTGATGGCTAATGAATCTGTTATTATTAGCAGTAAATGCCATGTATTTGTTTTCAGGTTAACATATTTTGTCTAGACAGTCTCCTTGATTTTCTCCTTATGAGGGAAACTCCCAGTAGTTCCCAAACTGTTGATCTGTGGTTCGCAAGAACTAGCAAAGTGGAAAAAAAATCATCTTTAAAACTAACTGTTTAGCTTCAGAAAAACAGATCAGAGTTTCTGTAAATATGTACAAAAGGGATATCCCTCTGGATGTGAGACAGTCTGAAACTCTCAGATTAGTTTGTCTGATTAGGTCATGCTACAAGATGGCCTTTCAAGGTCTCCCATTATTCTAAAGTGTCCCAACAGTAAACATTTAAGCAGCACAGCTCTGTTCATTTTAAAATGAGTATAGTTGTATATCTTTTTTTGCCTCAGTGCATGGGGTCAGTGGTGAGTGTTCCAAGGCTACCAGAGAAACATCCTTGCTGTCCTTACCCAGAGAAGTCGGCCGTTTCCACAGACTGCAGTCCGAGTGATGTGTAAACATGACATTGGACGGTTAATTAAACACTGAGGTCCCCTGCATGTTACAGGGTGGGAACGTGTTGCGAAGGGGCACCAAATCTGCCAGTGGTGGGGCGCGCGGGCCAGAGGTGCACCTGTCTGGTGCCTGGGTGGTCTATCCCAGGAGGGGAATATGCTGAGGTAGCTTGGACCGCAAACAGTCCCATGTGCAGGAAGTACAGTCGACGAACTGTAAGTGTGAACACAGAACCGCTGTGAAAACATTCGTACATATGGATGAAATCATATGGGTTTGGAGGACATTTTTTTTAAGGGTATTGTGTTCACACTTGCTGAGGACAAATTTGACAGTCAGCTCCCAGATGGGATAATAAATGTCTCTAGAACACCAGGGGAAAAAAGGAAGAGAGGGGGAGACCATGTTTATATAAAAAATATAATAATTTTATTCCAAACTACAAAAGTGAAAACATGTAACTTTTTGGTCACACTTCTCAATAAAATAGTACACAAACTGTCACAGGAACAGTAACTTCAGCAAAATAAGCTATCAATAATCATGTCAAAGCAAGAAAACAGAGACAAATGCCTTTAACTTTAAATTAACTTAGAGAACTGTACAAAATTATGTACAATATTTACAGCATTCAGGATATAAAAAGGAATGAACCTAAAAATCATCCAGTTTTTTTTTTTTTTTTGACAAAATACTGATTCCCTTCTAGTGACCTAAATCAGTCAGTCAAAGTCAAACACTTCTTTTTTTTTCAGTGCTGTAGCAAACTCTCGAAGCTTGTTCGCCAGGCGCCTTGTCTTGGAGGACGGCTGTTTTTTTTTTCAGCAAACGAAGCTGAAACTAGGACCTGTCATTGACACTGTAACAGTTAAGCTTTAAAATAGTGCCGTATATGTATCACAAGAGCACATTCATCTACCATGCTGGTGGGTAAAGTATTTAAGATTCCCTTTGGGGGGTCAAAGTCTTCACCGTCCCTACCGCAAGTGCTCTGAGTCTCAAAAAAAAAAAACAAAAACTGCCAAGTCAGTTGGACGCCCACCACAGTTTAGGGGGTAGAGAGCTGGCAGGAGAAGAATCTGCCAGTCAGTGACATCACGGGAGTTGTCACAGAGTAGAACTATAGTGCAGTATTCTTATCAGGGCTGGTGGACAGCCTCCCTGTCTTACAAATCCTCACTAGGGCAACTATCTGCAAGTCCCTAGGCACCGTAAAGATATTCATACGTATACATTTAACATAATCATATAGCTATGTGTCTTTGTGTAAAAAAACACACACAATGCAAATGAAAAATGAACAAACCAAAAGACGAACAAAAAAAATATTGTGCTGCAACTGAGATGGATATTCTGTTGGGATTCAAGTGTCTCTGATTGGTTGTTTAGACGGCAGGTGTTTTTTTGTTTTGTTTTGTTTCGTTTTTGCTGTTCATTTATGCCATGTCGCCCAGCATCTTCTTGTAGTACATGGACTCGAAGATGTCGTTCTCGCTGGGGCAGTTGTAGTGGCAGGCGCAGGTCTTGATGAACATCATCTGCTTCTTCATGACCTGGCCGTCGGGGCACTTGAACTCCATGGGCAGGGTGGTGGTTCTGTGGGGGGTGCAGCAGCGGCCGTCGGTGCACACGCCGCAGAACTTGGGCCTGTAGGACTTGGTGGTCGTGCAGCCGGAGATCTCGAACTTCATGGGCTTCGAAACCCGGGGGGTACGGATGCACTTCTTCCCTTTCTGTGAACGGCAACGAAAGAGGAAACCGCACAACATGTTTAGATGCTTTCCTTCACTCAGCACATAAATTATTTAATTCATGAGTAAGTTAATGATATGTGTCTAACAATGAAATATCCAACAATGGAAGTGTATGAAATCCATATCAACTCTGAATTAGAATATACTATAAAGGTATACTCTATACTATAACATAATGTAGTATACTCTCATAGGATTACAGTGTAATAGCCTATGTTGATGATAGTATAACAGTATACTCTATGCTGTACTATGATGTAGTATAGAAAATCTATACTTTCATGTAGTATACTCTAATAGGGTAATAATATAGTCTCTTGGTCTGTAGTATAGTACAGCAGGATAATAATTAATGTTAATTATGCATTATGGCAGACACATTGTGGTGTGTCATGGCTTTAGTGGGTGTATAGCATAGGAGGGGGATGGTGTCCTTACCCTGATGCTCTGCTCCATGTGGGACTCGCAAGGCCTGACCATACAGAGACGGGACTGCTTCTCCAGGCGGCATTCGCGGTTGTCGTTGGTGACGCGGGTGGAGATGCCCAGGCCGCAGGACTTGGAGCAGGCGCTCCACTCGGTGGTCTGGACCAGGCAGTTCTCCCGCATCATGGACGGGTCGGGCCCGTAGGTCTCCTCCTCTCTGTACGCTGTGAGGAAAAGGGGCGGGGGGGGGTGTTAATTGTCATCCTCTCCTGTCAATGCTGCTGAAGCCTCTGCATTGAGGGTGTGCAAACATGCGTAAAGGGGGGAGGGGCCAGGGCTTACCGGCGAGGGCGGAGCCTACGAAGGTCTGGTGGTGGGGGGAGTCGCACACCCACTCCTCGCAGCACTTCCCGGGCACCTTGACGCGGCGCGGCATGGGGCAGTCAGGGCTGGGCAGGCGGATGTCCACACTGCAGAGGGGCACGCAGCCCACCGCCCCGTCCAGGCAGGTGCACTGGTATTTGCAGCTGCTCTGGAAGGACTCCCCGCTCCTGTACACCATCCCGCCGAACACGCAGGTGGCGCCCTCTTTTGCTGTGGAGGCGTAACAACAACAACCGAAGGTCACATCTCTGCTTGCCTGACAGAAGGCCACCGAGGAGCAAAATAACTGTACAAGTCACGGTAACAAAAAAAAGAAAAAAACGGACTGTGGCTTATTACCTGTGCACACCCCGATCCGGCGGTTGGTGGGGGAGCCGAAGTCACAGAAGAGGCCCTTGTGGGGGTCGCAGACGTCCCTCTCAGTGCAGAGCTCTCCCAGCTGCTTGGCGCACACCCGGCAGCAGCCGCAGGGGTCCAGCACCAAGCTGACTCCCGGGGCGCACTGAGGGGGCACGTCGGGGCAGCTGCACTGCCCGCTGCACTCCTGAGCCGAAGCCTACGGAGCAGGGAGAGAAACCCTCAGCAAAACCGGCCCCCGGGGACACCGCTCCAGCAGCCAACAACAGCACAGCGCGGTGCAGGTTTGCGTTACAGCTTACAGTACCTGCACCTGACTTTAGTACAGAGAGCACTAAAAACACGTTGTAACTATTGGTGGATGCCTGCGTACCCATGCCTAACAGGTGTCTGCCAGCCATTGAGTGAGAAGTATGGCAAACCAGCAACAAACTCTGACAATGTTCTGCTTTAGCTGTACAGTAACATCCACAGTCCCCAACTTACCCAGTAGAAGAGTGTGAAGCACACAAGAGCAGTCAGTTTCATGTTGTTCAGTCCAGCAGACATTTTCACAAAAAATTTTTTTTTTTCCTTCGGTTCTTCAGTAAAAGAAAATCTATCTTCAAGCAAGTTTTCCTTAATCTCTTCAAAGATGGGTCTTGGAGCGTGGTCTGATCAAGCCGATCTCGTTGTAAGTTTCTCTCTGGGTTCTGTTTCCCTCTCTCTCTCTCTCGCGCTCTCTCTCTTTCTTGTCAAAGCTAGAGTTTAGCTTCGGTAGTTGAGTTCTGCTCTCTCAGGAGGAGTTGAAGTGTTCTGTGTCTGAGGCTGGAAGCCCTCCCTGTATTTATACAGGCAGAGGCTGTGGTGACGTGCCAGCGGCTGAATGGAGTCCTGGACAAACATGGACATTCTTGGCATTCTTTCCTTGTTTCCTGCCCCCTCCCCACCCCCCCTTCTAGACTCGCACCCCTGACATCCCACATTCCTGCTGTCTGAAACCGAGCGCTGGCACGTATCAAAATAAAAGTGCAGTCTTAACACAATCGCTCAACTTTTTTTTTTTTTCCATTTTAACGTGTTTACCAGTGGCTGTACGGAATGTTACTGTACTAACAGTTACTAACCTACTGGCTGTTGAGTCAGTGTTTTCTGTTCATGAAGAATCACAGATTGTGAATGAATTCACAGTGGTGACCACATTATGTACTTTTTTTTTTGCATTTCTGTGACGCTAGTGATCTCCATATTCCATATACCAGTTGCAATGAACATTGCTGTATTTTCCTGCGATGTGGTGCTACGGACATGATGTGCAAGACTGGGTTGTGGAATGCCGTATCAAGTGAATTAAAATCAAATCAAATCAAATGAGATTACACCGAATTTTGAGCTCGTAATTAAAAATGGGTAGATTACACAAGCAATTAACTTCTGTGGTGTTTGCTGCGAGTTACATAAGAGGTGGTCAGGTACTGAAATATTATCCCCACTGATGTATGGATCTTTAGTCATGCTCCTATTGGGTTACTGGTGGACACAATAGACTTTCAGTTCGCCGGACCCTGCCTATAATTTTAATCACATTCTTTTTCGAGCCGTGTGCTTTCACCTTGCTAATAAGGTTTAGTCTATGTGCTTTAAAGTACAGGTGTGTCACATTCCTGAGGTGGTATCCTATTTTGCTCCATCAGGTCCTAGACACAGAGCAGACTTGAGGATTGCAGGAAAGCGGCTAGACTCTCGGTTTGTATATTTTTTAAAAAAAAGGATCACTCAAGCCCTAGACTCTCCACCTCACTCTTATGAAAGGCAGGGCTGCTTCTTGCCAGCCACCAAATCGGAAATGAAAAACTCCCAGAGAAAACTTGGAGCTGCAGGAATGCGAGCTTTGCGCCAGCAGACATACTATTACAACATGCGCACAGACCCCAGAGGAAGCACAGCCTTATATGGGAATCTTCTCTCCAGCTTCTCTCCTTTTTTTCTTTCTTTTTTTTTACCAGTTGCAGCAAAAGTACAGTAGGAGCGCTTTTTGTGCCGTACTGTCTTTAAAACATTCCCGCTGATGTTCGCGACGTTAATGTACCCTCGCCTGTCAGCACCGATTCATTCGGGGTGAGATGAGGCAGCCAGCTCTTTAACCCTTTTTCCGCCACCCCCCCTCCTGAGTCAAAGGAGACGCAGCTTATTAGTGTTCGGCTCCGCGCTACAGCAGATTACACGAATCAATAACGGCTCTGTGCGGGTTTTCATGCACCGGTCGCTAAGGAGGATGAGCTCACTCCAGCGAGGTGATGTTTAATAAAACAAACTGTGTGTGGCAATGCTGAGCCACGTATTAAACACCCCCCCCCCCATTCCTGAAACCTCCACTCTTTAAATCGCTGTCACCAAGCTTTCCATCAACCCTCTCCCCTTAAGCCCTGGCTCTGGCGTACACCTTTCCCAAGAAATTCCTCACTCAGTGGAGCATAGGTAAATACTTTCAGGTCTGTTAACCTTTAATGTCATGCTCTCTGATTTTCCGTGATGGCTAAAAGGGTGCTGTAACTTTAGCTGTGGCATGGGAGTTATTTCAGACATGGCAGCCTCCAGACGAGGGTCACGCCACTGCACTACTACGCACATTTTCCCTCCATCTACAACATCGATTTCGGCTATCTCAGCCTTACTTTGATTGCGTTCCCCCCTGAGAGCTGGGAGGCAGATCAGACATATATTTCGTGACTGTGGCCTGTAGCCCCCCTCTGTCAGTAGGACCGGTCTGTGTTTTGGATGGATGTCTGGGGTTAACAGCCAAAGACAGTTCAGCTTATGACGGAATGGAAAGGATGCATACAGCATAAATAAATCAACGCTTCATGGGAAGCATGATTCATCCTCAGAGTTTGTGCGTGTGTGTGTGTGTGTGTGTGTGTGTGTGATGTGGTTGAAAGTTTCCAGTGGCATGTTGTTCCCAAGTAAAAAAAAATTATGAACACACATCAGAGTATAGAAGCAAAAGCCAAGGAGTAATTTTCTCTGTAGTGTAATTCCAGCACTCCATGCCTGCTGTCTATCACTCTGTCTGCAGTTTATGTGACTCTCAAATTACTGATGTACTACCAAAATATTTGGTGTGTATGTGGTTTGGTATTCTTTAACCACACCAGAGGACTAACTTTCGATCAGGACAAAGCAGGGGCTTTTGTCTCTTAAAAAAGTTACCATGCTTACAGTTCTGTACTTACTTTCAGAGGATTCTCGTGATAACAACAAAAATTGTTTATTAGTTACCGTTAACGTATATTTACTGATAAATACTGGACTGAAAAATGGAGGCAATTTGGAACAAAGAGTGAAAAAGAGCAGATGAAGAATGAGCAAGCAAATTGTGACAGGCTGATATTAGGGCCAACTGCAATATAACCTGAAACTTTTAACCTGACACAGATGTTCTGGGATTTGCGAGGTAAGACACACCCTAATCGGCTTTTCTTAGCTCAGCAGAAAATTCCATTAACACTACAATCGATCTTCTGTTCCACGTGCCGCGGAACAAATCGACGTTCAAAGCCAGCTGTCAGTCACTCAAAGCTCGTCCATCGAGAAACGAAGAAGTCGTATTCGTGTTTGTTGTGCAGTGGTAGTAAAAACCAATCATCGAAACTCTTGGACATGTTACCTCGTGTGTAAAAAAATGTCAGCATGAATGTATTTCAGCCGAGGACCCCCGAGGCAGGTGGAGTGTCAAACTCTCAGTCTCGGGGCCTGGAGAAATACAGAGGGGTGTACTTGCAATTCACCAGGGACACAAGACGTCATATCTTAAAAAAAACGTAATGAATACTTTGTAGACAATGGGATGTAAGGCGATAACTGGGGGTGCACTGAGGTCCGTCTGGGGGTACCCGTAAGCACCCCCTATAGCGCCGGCCCTGTGCTAGCTGTCACGGTGGGCCACGCCCCTGGCAGGTCACACAGACGCGGCGGCTCAGTGAGGGATGTCCTTCCGTTTTTTTCTGCGAGGCGTGTTTTGCAGAGGCATTCCTGCGGGATTGCTGCACTGCATTCCTCCAGGGATTTGCCTCGCGCGCCTCCACTCCTCTCCCCCGCTGAGAATGACCTCACGCATCTTCCAAACCAACGGGAAACAGCCGGCTATGACAGAGGGCTATATCTGGACATTTCTTTTCCCTCTCCCTGTTCTGCTAACCCGCCCGCATTCATTGAGGCTTATGGTGCTGGTTCCCACGCTGGGTGTAACCATGAATGTAACCGAGTTGCGTTAGGTTAGCCCGCTAAAGCCCACAATCTCAACCTTTTGAGTTGTAGTCATTCTCTGACTGCCTCCTGTGAGGGGGGGGGGGGGGGGGCAAACTAATTATTTCTCTTTTAGGAGCTCAGCGGTACGGTTGTCAAGGCTGCATGTTCGGTCGCCGCCCGGAGAATGCCAGTAAACTCGCCGTTTCCGGTTACAGGGAGCAGGTGGTTCATTCTGACGGCCGGCGTTCACAAAGACGAGGTCGAGAAGTCGTCCGCTTTTAGGATAATTGATAGGTGACCACTATGAGGAACAATGCACAAAGGGGAGGAGGCATAAAACAGTTATGTGTGTTGGTTTGTATGCAACCATCAAAGGCTCCAGGAAACTGGCACTCGCATGTATGTCATGACTGTGATGGCTGCATTCTTGTTTCAGTTGCTGTTGTATTTTGGAGTGTCATTGACCATTGTTCAGGTCAGTGATTTCAAGTGGATGCTATTTGGACTGTATGCATATTCTGTCTAATGGTTGGTATTTCACACCATAAGGTAGCCCGCATTGATAAGTAGGTATACTGATTAATATGTATATGAGGTGAATGATTGTAATCATCTATACAGCTACAAACATCAAATAAACAAATACTGTAGTTACAGTAAGAGATAATATGCACAGTCACACATGTAAGCAATTACTAGAAGTGTGGATTATTTCCATTTATTTTTAAACTTTTTAGGATTCATTTTACAGACTCATTTTACACATTACAGGCATTCTTTTTTATATGGAAATCTGATGAAACTGCATAATGAAAAAAGGACTCGGATCTAATTATCCATTGAAAAAAGTCTCCTCCGTGCTATTTTAGTCCTGAAAGTTCATCATCCAAAAGTGTCTGGGAACAACTATAAATTCAGCTTGTTGAACCTTAAAGTAAATAGGAAGGAGGATCATTTTCCCCTCATATTCATATCCACCATACCATCTACAGCTAAATTCTGTAATTGCCAGTTGGCTGGCTGTTAAAAGAATGTTCCCTGCTTTGAAACTTCAGCTCCCCCCCCCACCTCCTCCCCCTTCATCTCTGGTCTGAACATGTGGTAGAGATCTCAAAATTAGCTAATTATGAGGGCTGCAGTTTGAAATGCCTGGACTGAATGAGGAGAGTCATAGACCAGGCTGGAGCTGGTGAACCCCGCCAAATCCACGCCTCATCGCTGGAACGTCCGCGTTACGAAACAAACCCACGGAAATAAATAGATAAATTAGATTCACTAAAAAAAGCCGTGGAAGCATATCAATGGGTTTTTCTGGACTGGAGAGAGAGCAGAGAGCACAGCTTTAAAGAGGAGCAGAGGGGGAAATTGCTTGATAAATTAGATTGACTATTAAAAGGCCCCACTAGGTATTCAGACGGGGTGGGGGGGGAGGGGAGGGGAGGGGGGCCGATTCGGGCACATTGGCACGCTATGGTGCTGTGAGCCTCTTTCAACAAATAAAACAAAGTAAAAATCATTTCACCCACAAAGATTTGCAGCATATGCCTCAGATGAGGCAAGAAATGAGCTCAAGCCGACATCTCTCATACACATGTCTGCAAAAGTGCTCCTTCACTGAACAGAGCGCCATATGGGAGACCGCTTAGAGTTTATTGAACTCTCTGTTCTTTTTGGAATCCCAACAAAAACGGTTTGAACAGTGTCATGGCAAAGTGCAGCGCTCCAAAAATAGCCCACGCAATGTTAGTGCTTTTGCAGACAGACCGCTGTGGGGTTCTTTTTTTTTTGTCTTTAGCCGAGGCATTCCACAGATGATGTCTTTTATTCTCGTGTCACCCTGAGAGGTTTCTGTTTGTGGTAACCTGGCCAGGTCTCAGGCAATTTTACTGTCTTTCTCCATAAATCTGTCTCTGTCTTTTTTTTAAATGCTTGCCTTTGCACACGAAAATGGCAAACCATAACAAAAATGGAACACTCGTAAAAGTGTTTGCATGGAACAGAAAAAAAGGCCATTTGTCATATTTCAGACTGTTTAGCAGTTAATGAAAATCAGCCAGTATGTTCCCTCTCAACCATGTGTATACATGTTATATGCATTGAAAAAAGAGATTTAATGGGGAGAGCCAGATTATGCGTTTGATCATATTTAACCATGCTAAGAGACGGGTGTGTTTTAATGAAGAGCTTGCCTGTAGTGTGAGAGATCAAAGTTATCACTAGAGGTGCTAATTATTCTGGGATAAGGAGATAATATTTTGTGCAGTGTCGATTGCATAATTCTTACAGCATTGATCTCAGGCTAATTAATTTTTGAACATATTTGTTCCTAAATTTGTAGCGCCCTGATAACCTATCTCAGTGAACAATGTAATTCAATCGTTTGTTTTATTTTCTGCTTTCTATCAATGGCCGTTACATAACATTCAGATTTATGAGCCGAATTAGAATTTTTTTCATTGCTGTTTGCGTTACTCAGACTTTTTCAGAAAGCGCTCGTGGACACCTGTGGGCAGCTCCTGACGGCCCTCAAAAGCTCTCATTCATGGGGACGGAGTCCATCGGCTCCTGGGTGCCAAGACAAGCAGCGCAGGAATGCCCTCATCTCACTCCCCGCTACCGTACGCGGAGAACTTCTGAGGACAAACAGGACCTGGCTTCAAGAAAAAAAGAACAACAACAGCGTGAATAGGGTGGCTGAGGTTCTGCGGCGGAGTGCGATGTCATGGTGATGAAACAGGGTGAAACAACGTGCTGAGATTCCACGAGGCACAATGTGAATTCTGCTTGTTCTTACAAAGAAGTCTGTGTTCTCTTGTTTTCACACTGGATAATTTCGTGTCCTTATATATGTATGAGGTGCACCTTTTAAGAAACCTCAGTGATTGAGGCTGGACAGTCTCGATGTGGAAAGTCTAAGTCTCAGGCCCCGTTTCTGATAGACAACTCACCCGGTGCGAAACTAAGTTAATTACAGCCAGGGTTTGTGTTCACATGCTGCAATTAGGGGCTGTACACACCAGGAGCGCTCATAAACACTTAGAGATGCCTTTCACCCAGAACCCATGCTGAAATGATGAGAATGGGGAGTGATGCAGCGATCATCGACAGTCATGTTTGTACACTTTTCAGAGAGTGTAAGTCACCAATAACCTGCTGTTATCCTGCCTTTAAGTCAAATGTGTTTTTGCAGGCGTGGATGGTTTGTGTTAATGTAAATACAGTGGCTTTGGAAAGTGTTAATGTCCAGTCAATGCAATTTGCCACAGGTAGACTCTAGTCAAGTTCTAGAGGAATCCCCTAGCAAAGCATGCCAAAACTTATGCAAATATGATATATTAGTTTTTAATTTTTAATACATTTTCTAAAAAAAGGTGTTT